>NW_027616498.1:0-282543 GCF_964187855.1 Myxine glutinosa | reverse complement strand
TGCAAAAAGTGTTTTTTCCACACTAATACAAGTGCAAAAGTAGTTTCCTGCACCAACACAAGTGCGAAAAGTGGTTTTTCAACACTAACACAAGTGCAAAAAGTGGTTTTTCAACACTAACACAAGTGCGAAAAGTGTTTTTTCCACACTAATACAAGTGCAAAAGTGGTTTCCTGCACCAACACAAGTGCGAAAAGTGGTTTTTCAACACTAACACAAGTGCGAAAAGTGGTTTTTCAAGACTAACACAAGTGCGAAAAGTGGTTTTTCAACACTAACACAAGTGCGAAAAGTGGTTTTTCAACACTATCACAAATGCAAAAAGTGTTTTTTCCACACTAATACAAGTGCAAAAG
Organism: Myxine glutinosa; assembly: GCF_964187855.1. NCBI lineage: Eukaryota > Metazoa > Chordata > Myxini > Myxiniformes > Myxinidae > Myxine > Myxine glutinosa. The sequence continues at coordinate 282,187 of NW_027616498.1, read as the reverse complement.
TAGTTTCCTGCACCAACACAAGTGCGAAAAGTGGTTTTTCAACACTAACACAAGTGCAAAAAGTGTTTTTTCCACACTAATACAAGTGCAAAAGTGGTTTCCTGCACCAACACAAGTGCGAAAAGTGGTTTTTCAACACTAACACAAGTGCGAAAAGTGGTTTTTCAAGACTAACACAAGTGCGAAAAGTGGTTTTTCAACACTAACACAAGTGCAAAAAGTGGTTTTTCCACACTAATACAAGTGAAAAAGTGGTTTCCTGCACCAACACAAGTGCAAAAAGTGGTTTTTCAACACTAACACAAGTGCGAAAAGTGGTTTTTCAACACTATCACAAGTGCAAAAAGTGTTTTTTCCACACTAATACAAGTGCAAAAGTGGTTTCCTGCACCAACACAAGTGCGAAAAGTGGTTTTTCAACACTAACACAAGTGCGAAAAGTGGTTTTTCAACACTAACACAAGTGCGAAAAGTGGTGTTTCAACACTATCACAAGTGCAAAAAGTGTTTTTTCCACACTAATACAAGTGCAAAAGTGGTTTCCTGCACCAACACAAGTGCGAAAAGTGGTTTTTCAACACTAACACAAGTGCGAAAAGTGGTTTTTCAACACTATCACAAGTGCAAAAAGTGTTTTTTCCACACTAATACAAGTGCAAAAGTGGTTTCCTGCACCAACACAAGTGCGAAAAGTGGTTTTTCAACACTAACACAAGTGCGAAAAGTGGATTTTCAACACTAACACAAGTGCGAAAAGTGGTTTTTCCACACTAATACAAGTGCAAAAAGTGTTTTTTCCACACTAATACAAGTGCAAAAGTGGTTTCCTGCACCAACACAAGTGCGAAAAGTGGTTTTTCAACACTAACACAAGTGCGAAAAGTGGTTTTTCAACACTATCACAAATGCAAAAAGTGTTTTTTCCACACTAATACAAGTGCAAAAGTAGTTTCCTGCACCAGCACAAGTGCGAAAAGTGGTTTTTCAACACTAACACAAGTGCAAAAAGTGTTTTTTCCACACTAATACAAGTGCAAAAGTGGTTTCCTGCACCAACACAAGTGCGAAAAGTGGTTTTTCAACACTAACACAAGTGCGAAAAGTGGTTTTTCAAGACTAACACAAGTGCGAAAAGTGGTTTTTCAACACTAACACAAGTGCGAAAAGTGGTTTTTCCACACTAATACAAGTGAAAAAGTGGTTTCCTGCACCAACACAAGTGCAAAAAGTGGTTTTTCAACACTAACACAAGTGCGAAAAGTGGTTTTTCAACACTAACACAAGTGCGAAAAGTGGTTTTTCAACACTATCACAAGTGCAAAAAGTGTTTTTTCCACACTAATACAAGTGCAAAAGTGGTTTCCTGCACCAACACAAGTGCGAAAAGTGGTTTTTCAACACTAACACAAGTGCGAAAAGTGGTTTTTCAACACTATCACAAATGCAAAAAGTGTTTTTTCCACACTAATACAAGTGCAAAAGTAGTTTCCTGCACCAACACAAGTGCGAAAAGTGGTTTTTCAACACTAACACAAGTGCAAAAAGTGTTTTTTCCACACTAATACAAGTGCAAAAGTGGTTTCCTGCACCAACACAAGTGCGAAAAGTGGTTTTTCAACACTAACACAAGTGCGAAAAGTGGTTTTTCAAGACTAACACAAGTGCGAAAAGTGGTTTTTCAACACTAACACAAGTGCGAAAAGTGGTTTTTCCACACTAATACAAGTGAAAAAGTGGTTTCCTGCACCAACACAAGTGCAAAAAGTGGTTTTTCAACACTAACACAAGTGCGAAAAGTGGTTTTTCAACACTATCACAAGTGCAAAAAGTGTTTTTTCCACACTAATACAAGTGCAAAAGTGGTTTCCTGCACCAACACAAGTGCGAAAAGTGGTTTTTCAACACTAACACAAGTGCGAAAAGTGGTTTTTCAACACTAACACAAGTGCGAAAAGTGGTGTTTCAACACTATCACAAGTGCAAAAAGTGTTTTTTCCACACTAATACAAGTGCAAAAGTGGTTTCCTGCACCAACACAAGTGCGAAAAGTGGTTTTTCAACACTAACACAAGTGCGAAAAGTGGTTTTTCAACACTATCACAAGTGCAAAAAGTGTTTTTTCCACACTAATACAAGTGCAAAAGTGGTTTCCTGCACCAACACAAGTGCGAAAAGTGGTTTTTCAACACTAACACAAGTGCGAAAAGTGGATTTTCAACACTAACACAAGTGCGAAAAGTGGTTTTTCCACACTAATACAAGTGCAAAAGTGGTTTCCTGCACCAACACAAGTGCGAAAAGTGGTTTTTCAACACTAACACAAGTGCGAAAAGTGGTTTTTCAAGACTAACACAAGTGCGAAAAGTGGTTTTTCAACACTATCACAAATGCAAAAAGTGTTTTTTCCACACTAATACAAGTGCAAAAGTAGTTTCCTGCACCAACACAAGTGCGAAAAGTGGTTTTTCAACACTAACACAAGTGCAAAAAGTGGTTTTTCAACACTAACACAAGTGCGAAAAGTGTTTTTTCCACACTAATACAAGTGCAAAAGTGGTTTCCTGCACCAACACAAGTGCGAAAAGTGGTTTTTCAACACTAACACAAGTGCGAAAAGTGGTTTTTCAAGACTATCACAAATGCAAAAAGTGTTTTTTCCACACTAATACAAGTGCAAAAGTAGTTTCCTGCACCAACACAAGTGCGAAAAGTGGTTTTTCAACACTAACACAAGTGCAAAAAGTGTTTTTTCCACACTAATACAAGTGCAAAAGTGGTTTCCTGCACCAACACAAGTGCGAAAAGTGGTTTTTCAACACTAACACAAGTGCGAAAAGTGGTTTTTCAAGACTAACACAAGTGCGAAAAGTGGTTTTTCAACACTAACACAAGTGCGAAAAGTGGTTTTTCCACACTAATACAAGTGAAAAAGTGGTTTCCTGCACCAACACAAGTGCAAAAAGTGGTTTTTCAACACTAACACAAGTGCGAAAAGTGGTTTTTCAACACTATCACAAGTGCAAAAAGTGTTTTTTCCACACTAATACAAGTGCAAAAGTGGTTTCCTGCACCAACACAAGTGCGAAAAGTGGTTTTTCAACACTAACACAAGTGCGAAAAGTGGATTTTCAACACTAACACAAGTGCAAAAAGTGGTTTTTCAACACTAACACAAGTGCGAAAAGTGGTTTTTCAACACTATCACAAGTGCAAAAAGTGTTTTTTCCACACTAATACAAGTGCAAAAGTGGTTTCCTGCACCAACACAAGTGCGAAAAGTGGTTTTTCAACACTAACACAAGTGCGAAAAGTGGTTTTTCAACACTATCACAAGTGCAAAAAGTGTTTTTTCCACACTAATACAAGTGCAAAAGTGGTTTCCTGCACCAACACAAGTGCAAAAAGTGGTTTTTCAACACTAACACAAGTGCGAAAAGTGGATTTTCAACACTAACACAAGTGCGAAAAGTGGTTTTTCCACACTAATACAAGTGCAAAAGTGGTTTCCTGCACCAACACAAGTGCGAAAAGTGGTTTTTCAACACTAACACAAGTGCGAAAAGTGGTTTTTCAAGACTAACACAAGTGCGAAAAGTGGTTTTTCAACACTATCACAAATGCAAAAAGTGTTTTTTCCACACTAATACAAGTGCAAAAGTAGTTTCCTGCACCAACACAAGTGCGAAAAGTGGTTTTTCAACACTAACACAAGTGCAAAAAGTGGTTTTTCAACACTAACACAAGTGCGAAAAGTGTTTTTTCCACACTAATACAAGTGCAAAAGTGGTTTCCTGCACCAACACAAGTGCGAAAAGTGGTTTTTCAACACTAACACAAGTGCGAAAAGTGGTTTTTCAAGACTAACACAAGTGCGAAAAGTGGTTTTTCAACACTAACACAAGTGCGAAAAGTGGTTTTTCAACACTATCACAAATGCAAAAAGTGTTTTTTCCACACTAATACAAGTGCAAAAGTAGTTTCCTGCACCAACACAAGTGCGAAAAGTGGTTTTTCAACACTAACACAAGTGCAAAAAGTGTTTTTTCCACACTAATACAAGTGCAAAAGTGGTTTCCTGCACCAACACAAGTGCGAAAAGTGGTTTTTCAACACTAACACAAGTGCGAAAAGTGGTTTTTCAAGACTAACACAAGTGCGAAAAGTGGTTTTTCAACACTAACACAAGTGCGAAAAGTGGTTTTTCCACACTAATACAAGTGAAAAAGTGGTTTCCTGCACCAACACAAGTGCAAAAAGTGGTTTTTCAACACTAACACAAGTGCGAAAAGTGGTTTTTCAACACTATCACAAGTGCAAAAAGTGTTTTTTCCACACTAATACAAGTGCAAAAGTGGTTTCCTGCACCAACACAAGTGCGAAAAGTGGTTTTTCAACACTAACACAAGTGCGAAAAGTGGTTTTTCAACACTAACACAAGTGCGAAAAGTGGTGTTTCAACACTATCACAAGTGCAAAAAGTGTTTTTTCCACACTAATACAAGTGCAAAAGTGGTTTCCTGCACCAACACAAGTGCGAAAAGTGGTTTTTCAACACTAACACAAGTGCGAAAAGTGGTTTTTCAACACTATCACAAGTGCAAAAAGTGTTTTTTCCACACTAATACAAGTGCAAAAGTGGTTTCCTGCACCAACACAAGTGCGAAAAGTGGTTTTTCAACACTAACACAAGTGCGAAAAGTGGATTTTCAACACTAACACAAGTGCGAAAAGTGGTTTTTCCACACTAATACAAGTGCAAAAAGTGTTTTTTCCACACTAATACAAGTGCAAAAGTGGTTTCCTGCACCAACACAAGTGCGAAAAGTGGTTTTTCAACACTAACACAAGTGCGAAAAGTGGTTTTTCAACACTATCACAAATGCAAAAAGTGTTTTTTCCACACTAATACAAGTGCAAAAGTAGTTTCCTGCACCAGCACAAGTGCGAAAAGTGGTTTTTCAACACTAACACAAGTGCAAAAAGTGTTTTTTCCACACTAATACAAGTGCAAAAGTGGTTTCCTGCACCAACACAAGTGCGAAAAGTGGTTTTTCAACACTAACACAAGTGCGAAAAGTGGTTTTTCAAGACTAACACAAGTGCGAAAAGTGGTTTTTCAACACTAACACAAGTGCGAAAAGTGGTTTTTCCACACTAATACAAGTGAAAAAGTGGTTTCCTGCACCAACACAAGTGCAAAAAGTGGTTTTTCAACACTAACACAAGTGCGAAAAGTGGTTTTTCAACACTAACACAAGTGCGAAAAGTGGTTTTCAACACTATCACAAGTGCAAAAAGTGTTTTTTCCACACTAATACAAGTGCAAAAGTGGTTTCCTGCACCAACACAAGTGCGAAAAGTGGTTTTTCAACACTAACACAAGTGCGAAAAGTGGTTTTTCAACACTATCACAAATGCAAAAAGTGTTTTTTCCACACTAATACAAGTGCAAAAGTAGTTTCCTGCACCAACACAAGTGCGAAAAGTGGTTTTTCAACACTAACACAAGTGCAAAAAGTGTTTTTTCCACACTAATACAAGTGCAAAAGTGGTTTCCTGCACCAACACAAGTGCGAAAAGTGGTTTTTCAACACTAACACAAGTGCGAAAAGTGGTTTTTCAAGACTAACACAAGTGCGAAAAGTGGTTTTTCAACACTAACACAAGTGCGAAAAGTGGTTTTTCCACACTAATACAAGTGAAAAAGTGGTTTCCTGCACCAACACAAGTGCAAAAAGTGGTTTTTCAACACTAACACAAGTGCGAAAAGTGGTTTTTCAACACTATCACAAGTGCAAAAAGTGTTTTTTCCACACTAATACAAGTGCAAAAGTGGTTTCCTGCACCAACACAAGTGCGAAAAGTGGTTTTTCAACACTAACACAAGTGCGAAAAGTGGTTTTTCAACACTAACACAAGTGCGAAAAGTGGTGTTTCAACACTATCACAAGTGCAAAAAGTGTTTTTTCCACACTAATACAAGTGCAAAAGTGGTTTCCTGCACCAACACAAGTGCGAAAAGTGGTTTTTCAACACTAACACAAGTGCGAAAAGTGGTTTTTCAACACTATCACAAGTGCAAAAAGTGTTTTTTCCACACTAATACAAGTGCAAAAGTGGTTTCCTGCACCAACACAAGTGCGAAAAGTGGTTTTTCAACACTAACACAAGTGCGAAAAGTGGATTTTCAACACTAACACAAGTGCGAAAAGTGGTTTTTCCACACTAATACAAGTGCAAAAGTGGTTTCCTGCACCAACACAAGTGCGAAAAGTGGTTTTTCAACACTAACACAAGTGCGAAAAGTGGTTTTTCAAGACTAACACAAGTGCGAAAAGTGGTTTTTCAACACTATCACAAATGCAAAAAGTGTTTTTTTCCACACTAATACAAGTGCAAAAGTAGTTTCCTGCACCAACACAAGTGCGAAAAGTGGTTTTTCAACACTAACACAAGTGCAAAAAGTGGTTTTTCAACACTAACACAAGTGCGAAAAGTGTTTTTTCCACACTAATACAAGTGCAAAAGTGGTTTCCTGCACCAACACAAGTGCGAAAAGTGGTTTTTCAACACTAACACAAGTGCGAAAAGTGGTTTTTCAAGACTATCACAAATGCAAAAAGTGTTTTTTCCACACTAATACAAGTGCAAAAGTAGTTTCCTGCACCAACACAAGTGCGAAAAGTGGTTTTTCAACACTAACACAAGTGCAAAAAGTGTTTTTTCCACACTAATACAAGTGCAAAAGTGGTTTCCTGCACCAACACAAGTGCGAAAAGTGGTTTTTCAACACTAACACAAGTGCGAAAAGTGGTTTTTCAAGACTAACACAAGTGCGAAAAGTGGTTTTTCAACACTAACACAAGTGCGAAAAGTGGTTTTTCCACACTAATACAAGTGAAAAAGTGGTTTCCTGCACCAACACAAGTGCAAAAAGTGGTTTTTCAACACTAACACAAGTGCGAAAAGTGGTTTTTCAACACTATCACAAGTGCAAAAAGTGTTTTTTCCACACTAATACAAGTGCAAAAGTGGTTTCCTGCACCAACACAAGTGCGAAAAGTGGTTTTTCAACACTAACACAAGTGCGAAAAGTGGATTTTCAACACTAACACAAGTGCGAAAAGTGGTTTTTCCACACTAATACAAGTGCAAAAAGTGTTTTTTCCACACTAATACAAGTGCAAAAGTGGTTTCCTGCACCAACACAAGTGCGAAAAGTGGTTTTTCAACACTAACACAAGTGCGAAAAGTGGTTTTTCAACACTATCACAAATGCAAAAAGTGTTTTTTCCACACTAATACAAGTGCAAAAGTAGTTTCCTGCACCAACACAAGTGCGAAAAGTGGTTTTTCAACACTAACACAAGTGCAAAAAGTGTTTTTTCCACACTAATACAAGTGCAAAAGTGGTTTCCTGCACCAACACAAGTGCGAAAAGTGGTTTTTCAACACTAACACAAGTGCGAAAAGTGGTTTTTCAAGACTAACACAAGTGCGAAAAGTGGTTTTTCAACACTAACACAAGTGCGAAAAGTGGTTTTTCCACACTAATACAAGTGAAAAAGTGGTTTCCTGCACCAACACAAGTGCAAAAAGTGGTTTTTCAACACTAACACAAGTGCGAAAAGTGGTTTTTCAACACTAACACAAGTGCGAAAAGTGGTTTTTCAACACTATCACAAGTGCAAAAAGTGTTTTTTCCACACTAATACAAGTGCAAAAGTGGTTTCCTGCACCAACACAAGTGCGAAAAGTGGTTTTTCAACACTAACACAAGTGCGAAAAGTGGTTTTTCAACACTATCACAAATGCAAAAAGTGTTTTTTCCACACTAATACAAGTGCAAAAGTAGTTTCCTGCACCAACACAAGTGCGAAAAGTGGTTTTTCAACACTAACACAAGTGCAAAAAGTGTTTTTTCCACACTAATACAAGTGCAAAAGTGGTTTCCTGCACCAACACAAGTGCGAAAAGTGGTTTTTCAACACTAACACAAGTGCGAAAAGTGGTTTTTCAAGACTAACACAAGTGCGAAAAGTGGTTTTTCAACACTAACACAAGTGCGAAAAGTGGTTTTTCCACACTAATACAAGTGAAAAAGTGGTTTCCTGCACCAACACAAGTGCAAAAAGTGGTTTTTCAACACTAACACAAGTGCGAAAAGTGGTTTTTCAACACTATCACAAGTGCAAAAAGTGTTTTTTCCACACTAATACAAGTGCAAAAGTGGTTTCCTGCACCAACACAAGTGCGAAAAGTGGTTTTTCAACACTAACACAAGTGCGAAAAGTGGTTTTTCAACACTAACACAAGTGCGAAAAGTGGTGTTTCAACACTATCACAAGTGCAAAAAGTGTTTTTTCCACACTAATACAAGTGCAAAAGTGGTTTCCTGCACCAACACAAGTGCGAAAAGTGGTTTTTCAACACTAACACAAGTGCGAAAAGTGGTTTTTCAACACTATCACAAGTGCAAAAAGTGTTTTTTCCACACTAATACAAGTGCAAAAGTGGTTTCCTGCACCAACACAAGTGCGAAAAGTGGTTTTTCAACACTAACACAAGTGCGAAAAGTGGATTTTCAACACTAACACAAGTGCGAAAAGTGGTTTTTCCACACTAATACAAGTGCAAAAGTGGTTTCCTGCACCAACACAAGTGCGAAAAGTGGTTTTTCAACACTAACACAAGTGCGAAAAGTGGTTTTTCAAGACTAACACAAGTGCGAAAAGTGGTTTTTCAACACTATCACAAATGCAAAAAGTGTTTTTTCCACACTAATACAAGTGCAAAAGTAGTTTCCTGCACCAACACAAGTGCGAAAAGTGGTTTTTCAACACTAACACAAGTGCGAAAAGTGGTTTTTCAACACTAACACAAGTGCGAAAAGTGGTGTTTCAACACTATCACAAGTGCAAAAAGTGTTTTTTCCACACTAATACAAGTGCAAAAGTGGTTTCCTGCACCAACACAAGTGCGAAAAGTGGTTTTTCAACACTAACACAAGTGCGAAAAGTGGTTTTTCAACACTATCACAAGTGCAAAAAGTGTTTTTTCCACACTAATACAAGTGCAAAAGTAGTTTCCTGCACCAACACAAGTGCGAAAAGTGGTTTTTCAACACTAACACAAGTGCAAAAAGTGTTTTTTCCACACTAATACAAGTGCAAAAGTGGTTTCCTGCACCAACACAAGTGCGAAAAGTGGTTTTTCAACACTAACACAAGTGCGAAAAGTGGTTTTTCAAGACTAACACAAGTGCGAAAAGTGGTTTTTCAACACTAACACAAGTGCGAAAAGTGGTTTTTCCACACTAATACAAGTGAAAAAGTGGTTTCCTGCACCAACACAAGTGCAAAAAGTGGTTTTTCAACACTAACACAAGTGCGAAAAGTGGTTTTTCAACACTATCACAAGTGCAAAAAGTGTTTTTTCCACACTAATACAAGTGCAAAAGTGGTTTCCTGCACCAACACAAGTGCGAAAAGTGGTTTTTCAACACTAACACAAGTGCGAAAAGTGGTTTTTCAACACTAACACAAGTGCGAAAAGTGGTGTTTCAACACTATCACAAGTGCAAAAAGTGTTTTTTCCACACTAATACAAGTGCAAAAGTGGTTTCCTGCACCAACACAAGTGCGAAAAGTGGTTTTTCAACACTAACACAAGTGCGAAAAGTGGTTTTTCAACACTATCACAAGTGCAAAAAGTGTTTTTTCCACACTAATACAAGTGCAAAAGTGGTTTCCTGCACCAACACAAGTGCGAAAAGTGGTTTTTCAACACTAACACAAGTGCGAAAAGTGGATTTTCAACACTAACACAAGTGCGAAAAGTGGTTTTTCCACACTAATACAAGTGCAAAAGTGGTTTCCTGCACCAACACAAGTGCGAAAAGTGGTTTTTCAACACTAACACAAGTGCGAAAAGTGGTTTTTCAAGACTAACACAAGTGCGAAAAGTGGTTTTTCAACACTATCACAAATGCAAAAAGTGTTTTTTCCACACTAATACAAGTGCAAAAGTAGTTTCCTGCACCAACACAAGTGCGAAAAGTGGTTTTTCAACACTAACACAAGTGCAAAAAGTGGTTTTTCAACACTAACACAAGTGCGAAAAGTGTTTTTTCCACACTAATACAAGTGCAAAAGTGGTTTCCTGCACCAACACAAGTGCGAAAAGTGGTTTTTCAACACTAACACAAGTGCGAAAAGTGGTTTTTCAAGACTAACACAAGTGCGAAAAGTGGTTTTTCAACACTAACACAAGTGCGAAAAGTGGTTTTTCCACACTAATACAAGTGAAAAATTGGTTTCCTGCACCAACACAAGTGCGAAAAGTGGTTTTTCAACACTAACACAAGTGCGAAAAGTGGTTTTTCAACACTATCACAAGTGCAAAAAGTGTTTTTTCCACACTAATACAAGTGCAAAAGTGGTTTCCTGCACCAACACAAGTGCGAAAAGTGGTTTTTCAACACTAACACAAGTGCGAAAAGTGGTTTTTCAACACTATCACAAGTGCAAAAAGTGTTTTTTCCACACTAATACAAGTGCAAAAATGGTTTCCTGCACCAACACAAGTGCGAAAAGTGGTTTTTCAACACTAACACAAGTGCGAAAAGTGGATTTTCAACACTAACACAAGTGCGAAAAGTGGTTTTCCACACTAATACAAGTGCAAAAGTGGTTTCCCGCACCAACACAAGTGCGAAAAGTGGTTTTTCAACACTAACACAAGTGCGAAAAGTGGTTTTTCCACACTAATACAAGTGCAAAAGTGGTTTCCTGCACCAACACAAGTGCGAAAAGTGGTTTTTCAACACTAACACAAGTGCAAAAAGTGGTTTTTCAACACTAACACAAGTGCGAAAAGTGGTTTTTCCACACTAATACAAGTGCAAAAGTGGTTTCCTGCACCAACACAAGTGCGAAAAGTGGTTTTTCAACACTAACACAAGTGCGAAAAGTGGTTTTTCAAGACTAACACAAGTGCGAAAAGTGGTTTTTCAACACTATCACAAATGCAAAAAGTGTTTTTTCCACACTAATACAAGTGCAAAAGTAGTTTCCTGCACCAACACAAGTGCGAAAAGTGGTTTTTCAACACTAACACAAGTGCAAAAAGTGGTTTTTCAACACTAACACAAGTGCGAAAAGTGTTTTTTCCACACTAATACAAGTGCAAAAGTGGTTTCCTGCACCAACACAAGTGCGAAAAGTGGTTTTTCAACACTAACACAAGTGCGAAAAGTGGTTTTTCAACACTAACACAAGTGCGAAAAGTGGTTTTTCAACACTATCACAAGTGCAAAAAGTGTTTTTTCCACACTAATACAAGTGCAAAAGTGGTTTCCTGCACCAACACAAGTGCGAAAAGTGGTTTTTCAACACTAACACAAGTGCAAAAAGTGGTTTTTCAACACTAACACAAGTGCGAAAAGTGTTTTTTCCACACGAATACAAGTGCAAAAGTGGTTTCCTGCACCAACACAAGTGCGAAAAGTGGTTTTTCAACACTAACACAAGTGCGAAAAGTGGTTTTTCAAGACTAACACAAGTGCGAAAAGTGGTTTTTCAACACTAACACAAGTGCGAAAAGTGGTTTTTCCACACTAATACAAGTGAAAAATTGGTTTCCTGCACCAACACAAGTGCGAAAAGTGGTTTTTCAACACTAACACAAGTGCGAAAAGTGGTTTTTCAACACTATCACAAGTGCAAAAAGTGTTTTTTCCACACTAATACAAGTGCAAAAGTGGTTTCCTGCACCAACACAAGTGCGAAAAGTGGTTTTTCAACACTAACACAAGTGCGAAAAGTGGTTTTTCAACACTATCACAAGTGCAAAAAGTGTTTTTTCCACACTAATACAAGTGCAAAAATGGTTTCCTGCACCAACACAAGTGCGAAAAGTGGTTTTTCAACACTAACACAAGTGCGAAAAGTGGATTTTCAACACTAACACAAGTGCGAAAAGTAGTTTTCCACACTAATACAAGTGCAAAAGTGGTTTCCCGCACCAACACAAGTGCGAAAAGTGGTTTTTCAACACTAACACAAGTGCAAAAAGTGGTTTTTCAACACTAACACAAGTGCGAAAAGTGGTTTTTCCACACTAATACAAGTGCAAAAGTGGTTTCCTGCACCAACACAAGTGCGAAAAGTGGTTTTTCAACACTAACACAAGTGCAAAAAGTGGTTTTTCAACACTATCACAAGTGCGAAAAGTGGTTTTTCCACACTAATACAAGTGCAAAAGTGGTTTCCTGCACCAACACAAGTGCGAAAAGTGGTTTTTCAACACTAACACAAGTGCGAAAAGTGGTTTTTCAAGACTAACACAAGTGCGAAAAGTGGTTTTTCAACACTATCACAAATGCAAAAAGTGTTTTTTCCACACTAATACAAGTGCAAAAGTAGTTTCCTGCACCAACACAAGTGCGAAAAGTGGTTTTTCAACACTAACACAAGTGCAAAAAGTGGTTTTTCAACACTAACACAAGTGCGAAAAGTGTTTTTTCCACACTAATACAAGTGCAAAAGTGGTTTCCTGCACCAACACAAGTGCGAAAAGTGGTTTTTCAACACTAACACAAGTGCGAAAAGTGGTTTTTCAAGACTAACACAAGTGCGAAAAGTGGTTTTTCAACACTAACACAAGTGCGAAAAGTGGTTTTTCCACACTAATACAAGTGAAAAATTGGTTTCCTGCACCAACACAAGTGCGAAAAGTGGTTTTTCAACACTAACACAAGTGCGAAAAGTGGTTTTTCAACACTATCACAAGTGCAAAAAGTGTTTTTTCCACCTAATACAAGTGCAAAAGTGGTTTCCTGCACCAACACAAGTGCGAAAAGTGGTTTTTCAACACTAACACAAGTGCGAAAAGTGGTTTTTCAACACTATCACAAATGCAAAAAGTGTTTTTTCCACACTAATACAAGTGCAAAAGTAGTTTCCTGCACCAACACAAGTGCGAAAAGTGGTTTTTCAACACTAACACAAGTGCAAAAAGTGGATTTTCAACACTAACACAAGTGCGAAAAGTGGTTTTTCCACACTAATACAAGTGCAAAAGTGGTTTCCTGCACCAACACAAGTGCGAAAAGTGGTTTTTCAACACTAACACAAGTGCGAAAAGTGGTTTTTCAAGACTAACACAAGTGCGAAAAGTGGTTTTTCAACACTATCACAAATGCAAAAAGTGTTTTTTCCACACTAATACAAGTGCAAAAGTAGTTTCCTGCACCAACACAAGTGCGAAAAGTGGTTTTTCAACACTAACACAAGTGCAAAAAGTGGTTTTTCAACACTAACACAAGTGCGAAAAGTGTTTTTTCCACACTAATACAAGTGCAAAAGTGGTTTCCTGCACCAACACAAGTGCGAAAAGTGGTTTTTCAACACTAACACAAGTGCGAAAAGTGGATTTTCAACACTAACACAAGTGCGAAAAGTGGTTTTTCCACACTAATACAAGTGCAAAAGTGGTTTCCTGCACCAACACAAGTGCGAAAAGTGGTTTTTCAACACTAACACAAGTGCGAAAAGTGGTTTTTCAAGACTAACACAAGTGCGAAAAGTGGTTTTTCAACACTATCACAAATGCAAAAAGTGTTTTTTCCACACTAATACAAGTGCAAAAGTAGTTTCCTGCACCAACACAAGTGCGAAAAGTGGTTTTTCAACACTAACACAAGTGCAAAAAGTGGTTTTTCAACACTAACACATGTGCGAAAAGTGTTTTTTCCACACTAATACAAGTGCAAAAGTGGTTTCCTGCACCAACACAAGTGCGAAAAGTGGTTTTTCAACACTAACACAAGTGCGAAAGGTGGTTTTTCAAGACTAACACAAGTGCGAAAAGTGGTTTTTCAACACTAACACAAGTGCGAAAAGTGGTTTTTCAACACTATCACAAATGCAAAAAGTGTTTTTTCCACACTAATACAAGTGCAAAAGTAGTTTCCTGCACCAACACAAGTGCGAAAAGTGGTTTTTCAACACTAACACAAGTGCAAAAAGTGTTTTTTCCACACTAATACAAGTGCAAAAGTGGTTTCCTGCACCAACACAAGTGCGAAAAGTGGTTTTTCAACACTAACACAAGTGCGAAAAGTGGTTTTTCAAGACTAACACAAGTGCGAAAAGTGGTTTTTCAACACTAACACAAGTGCGAAAAGTGGTTTTTCCACACTAATACAAGTGAAAAAGTGGTTTCCTGCACCAACACAAGTGCAAAAAGTGGTTTTTCAACACTAACACAAGTGCGAAAAGTGGTTTTTCAACACTATCACAAGTGCAAAAAGTGTTTTTTCCACACTAATACAAGTGCAAAAGTGGTTTCCTGCACCAACACAAGTGCGAAAAGTGGTTTTTCAACACTAACACAAGTGCGAAAAGTGGTTTTTCAACACTAACACAAGTGCGAAAAGTGGTGTTTCAACACTATCACAAGTGCAAAAAGTGTTTTTTCCACACTAATACAAGTGCAAAAGTGGTTTCCTGCACCAACACAAGTGCGAAAAGTGGTTTTTCAACACTAACACAAGTGCGAAAAGTGGTTTTTCAACACTATCACAAGTGCAAAAAGTGTTTTTTCCGCACTAATACAAGTGCAAAAGTGGTTTCCTGCACCAACACAAGTGCGAAAAGTGGTTTTTCAACACTAACACAAGTGCGAAAAGTGGATTCTCAACACTAACACAAGTGCGAAAAGTGGTTTTTCCACACTAATACAAGTGCAAAAGTGGTTTCCTGCACCAACACAAGTGCGAAAAGTGGTTTTTCAACACTAACACAAGTGCGAAAAGTGGTTTTTCAAGACTAACACAAGTGCGAAAAGTGGTTTTTCAACACTATCACAAATGCAAAAAGTGTTTTTTCCACACTAATACAAGTGCAAAAGTAGTTTCCTGCACCAACACAAGTGCGAAAAGTGGTTTTTCAACACTAACACAAGTGCAAAAAGTGGTTTTTCAACACTAACACAAGTGCGAAAAGTGTTTTTTCCACACTAATACAAGTGCAAAAGTGGTTTCCTGCACCAACACAAGTGCGAAAAGTGGTTTTTCAACACTAACACAAGTGCGAAAAGTGGTTTTTCAAGACTAACACAAGTGCGAAAAGTGGTTTTTCAACACTAACACAAGTGCGAAAAGTGGTTTTTCCACACTAATACAAGTGAAAAATTGGTTTCCTGCACCAACACAAGTGCGAAAAGTGGTTTTTCAACACTAACACAAGTGCGAAAAGTGGTTTTTCAACACTATCACAAGTGCAAAAAGTGTTTTTTCCACACTAATACAAGTGCAAAAGTGGTTTCCTGCACCAACACAAGTGCGAAAAGTGGTTTTTCAACACTAACACAAGTGCGAAAAGTGGTTTTTCAACACTATCACAAGTGCAAAAAGTGTTTTTTCCACACTAATACAAGTGCAAAAATGGTTTCCTGCACCAACACAAGTGCGAAAAGTGGTTTTTCAACACTAACACAAGTGCGAAAAGTGGATTTTCAACACTAACACAAGTGCGAAAAGTGGTTTTCCACACTAATACAAGTGCAAAAGTGGTTTCCCGCACCAACACAAGTGCGAAAAGTGGTTTTTCAACACTAACACAAGTGCAAAAAGTGGTTTTTCAACACTAACACAAGTGCGAAAAGTGGTTTTTCCACACTAATACAAGTGCAAAAGTGGTTTCCTGCACCAACACAAGTGCGAAAAGTGGTTTTTCAACACTAACACAAGTGCAAAAAGTGGTTTTTCAACACTAACACAAGTGCGAAAAGTGGTTTTTCCACACTAATACAAGTGCAAAAGTGGTTTCCTGCACCAACACAAGTGCGAAAAGTGGTTTTTCAACACTAACACAAGTGCGAAAAGTGGTTTTTCAAGACTAACACAAGTGCGAAAAGTGGTTTTTCAACACTATCACAAATGCAAAAAGTGTTTTTTCCACACTAATACAAGTGCAAAAGTAGTTTCCTGCACCAACACAAGTGCGAAAAGTGGTTTTTCAACACTAACACAAGTGCAAAAAGTGGTTTTTCAACACTAACACAAGTGCGAAAAGTGTTTTTTCCACACTAATACAAGTGCAAAAGTGGTTTCCTGCACCAACACAAGTGCGAAAAGTGGTTTTTCAACACTAACACAAGTGCGAAAAGTGGTTTTTCAAGACTAACACAAGTGCGAAAAGTGGTTTTTCAACACTAACACAAGTGCGAAAAGTGGTTTTTCCACACTAATACAAGTGAAAAATTGGTTTCCTGCACCAACACAAGTGCGAAAAGTGGTTTTTCAACACTAACACAAGTGCGAAAAGTGGTTTTTCAACACTATCACAAGTGCAAAAAGTGTTTTTTCCACACTAATACAAGTGCAAAAGTGGTTTCCTGCACCAACACAAGTGCGAAAAGTGGTTTTTCAACACTAACACAAGTGCAAAAAGTGGTTTTTCAACACTAACACAAGTGCGAAAAGTGTTTTTTCCACACGAATACAAGTGCAAAAGTGGTTTCCTGCACCAACACAAGTGCGAAAAGTGGTTTTTCAACACTAACACAAGTGCGAAAAGTGGTTTTTCAAGACTAACACAAGTGCGAAAAGTGGTTTTTCAACACTAACACAAGTGCGAAAAGTGGTTTTTCCACACTAATACAAGTGAAAAATTGGTTTCCTGCACCAACACAAGTGCGAAAAGTGGTTTTTCAACACTAACACAAGTGCGAAAAGTGGTTTTTCAACACTATCACAAGTGCAAAAAGTGTTTTTTCCACACTAATACAAGTGCAAAAGTGGTTTCCTGCACCAACACAAGTGCGAAAAGTGGTTTTTCAACACTAACACAAGTGCGAAAAGTGGTTTTTCAACACTATCACAAGTGCAAAAAGTGTTTTTTCCACACTAATACAAGTGCAAAAATGGTTTCCTGCACCAACACAAGTGCGAAAAGTGGTTTTTCAACACTAACACAAGTGCGAAAAGTGGATTTTCAACACTAACACAAGTGCGAAAAGTGGTTTTCCACACTAATACAAGTGCAAAAGTGGTTTCCCGCACCAACACAAGTGCGAAAAGTGGTTTTTCAACACTAACACAAGTGCAAAAAGTGGTTTTTCAACACTAACACAAGTGCGAAAAGTGGTTTTTCCACACTAATACAAGTGCAAAAGTGGTTTCCTGCACCAACACAAGTGCGAAAAGTGGTTTTTCAACACTAACACAAGTGCAAAAAGTGGTTTTTCAACACTAACACAAGTGCGAAAAGTGGTTTTTCCACACTAATACAAGTGCAAAAGTGGTTTCCTGCACCAACACAAGTGCGAAAAGTGGTTTTTCAACACTAACACAAGTGCGAAAAGTGGTTTTTCAAGACTAACACAAGTGCGAAAAGTGGTTTTTCAACACTATCACAAATGCAAAAAGTGTTTTTTCCACACTAATACAAGTGCAAAAGTAGTTTCCTGCACCAACACAAGTGCGAAAAGTGGTTTTTCAACACTAACACAAGTGCAAAAAGTGGTTTTTCAACACTAACACAAGTGCGAAAAGTGTTTTTTCCACACTAATACAAGTGCAAAAGTGGTTTCCTGCACCAACACAAGTGCGAAAAGTGGTTTTTCAACACTAACACAAGTGCGAAAAGTGGTTTTTCAAGACTAACACAAGTGCGAAAAGTGGTTTTTCAACACTAACACAAGTGCGAAAAGTGGTTTTTCCACACTAATACAAGTGAAAAATTGGTTTCCTGCACCAACACAAGTGCGAAAAGTGGTTTTTCAACACTAACACAAGTGCGAAAAGTGGTTTTTCAACACTATCACAAGTGCAAAAAGTGTTTTTTCCACACTAATACAAGTGCAAAAGTGGTTTCCTGCACCAACACAAGTGCGAAAAGTGGTTTTTCAACACTAACACAAGTGCGAAAAGTGGTTTTTCAACACTATCACAAATGCAAAAAGTGTTTTTTCCACACTAATACAAGTGCAAAAGTAGTTTCCTGCACCAACACAAGTGCGAAAAGTGGTTTTTCAACACTAACACAAGTGCAAAAAGTGGTTTTTCAACACTAACACAAGTGCGAAAAGTGTTTTTTCCACACTAATACAAGTGCAAAAGTGGTTTCCTGCCCCAACACAAGTGCGAAAAGTGGTTTTTCAACACTAACACAAGTGCGAAAAGTGGTTTTTCAAGACTAACACAAGTGCGAAAAGTGGTTTTTCAACACTAACACAAGTGCGAAAAGTGGTTTTTCCACACTAATACAAGTGAAAAAGTGGTTTCCTGCACCAACACAAGTGCAAAAAGTGGTTTTTCAACACTAACACAAGTGCGAAAAGTGGTTTTTCAACACTATCACAAGTGCAAAAAGTGTTTTTTCCACACTAATACAAGTGCAAAAGTGGTTTCCTGCACCAACACAAGTGCGAAAAGTGGTTTTTCAACACTAACACAAGTGCGAAAAGTGGTTTTTCAACACTAACACAAGTGCGAAAAGTGGTGTTTCAACACTATCACAAGTGCAAAAAGTGTTTTTTCCACACTAATACAAGTGCAAAAGTGGTTTCCTGCACCAACACAAGTGCGAAAAGTGGTTTTTCAACACTAACACAAGTGCGAAAAGTGGTTTTTCAACACTATCACAAGTGCAAAAAGTGTTTTTTCCACACTAATACAAGTGCAAAAGTGGTTTCCTGCACCAACACAAGTGCGAAAAGTGGTTTTTCAACACTAACACAAGTGCGAAAAGTGGATTTTCAACACTAACACAAGTGCGAAAAGTGGTTTTTCCACACTAATACAAGTGCAAAAGTGGTTTCCTGCACCAACACAAGTGCGAAAAGTGGTTTTTCAACACTAACACAAGTGCGAAAAGTGGTTTTTCAAGACTAACACAAGTGCGAAAAGTGGTTTTTCAACACTATCACAAATGCAAAAAGTGTTTTTTCCACACTAATACAAGTGCAAAAGTAGTTTCCTGCACCAACACAAGTGCGAAAAGTGGTTTTTCAACACTAACACAAGTGCAAAAAGTGGTTTTTCAACACTAACACAAGTGCGAAAAGTGTTTTTTCCACACTAATACAAGTGCAAAAGTGGTTTCCTGCACCAACACAAGTGCGAAAAGTGGTTTTTCAACACTAACACAAGTGCGAAAAGTGGTTTTTCAAGACTAACACAAGTGCGAAAAGTGGTTTTTCAACACTAACACAAGTGCGAAAAGTGGTTTTTCCACACTAATACAAGTGAAAAATTGGTTTCCTGCACCAACACAAGTGCGAAAAGTGGTTTTTCAACACTAACACAAGTGTGAAAAGTGGTTTTTCAACACTATCACAAGTGCAAAAAGTCTTTTTTCCACACTAATACAAGTGCAAAAGTGGTTTCCTGCACCAACACAAGTGCGAAAAGTGGTTTTTCAACACTAACACAAGTGCGAAAAGTGGTTTTTCAACACTATCACAAGTGCAAAAAGTGTTTTTTCCACACTAATACAAGTGCAAAAATGGTTTCCTGCACCAACACAAGTGCGAAAAGTGGTTTTTCAACACTAACACAAGTGCGAAAAGTGGATTTTCAACACTAACACAAGTGCGAAAAGTGGTTTTCCACACTAATACAAGTGCAAAAGTGGTTTCCCGCACCAACACAAGTGCGAAAAGTGGTTTTTCAACACTAACACAAGTGCAAAAAGTGGTTTTTCAACACTAACACAAGTGCGAAAAGTGGTTTTTCCACACTAATACAAGTGCAAAAGTGGTTTCCTGCACCAACACAAGTGCGAAAAGTGGTTTTTCAACACTAACACAAGTGCAAAAAGTGGTTTTTCAACACTAACACAAGTGCAAAAAGTGGTTTTTCAACACTAACACAAGTGCGAAAAGTGGTTTTACCACACTAATATAAGTGCAAAAGTGGTTTCCTGCACCAACACAAGTGCGAAAGTGGTTTTTCAACACTAACACAAGTGTGAAAAGTGGTTTTTCAACACTAACACAAGTGCAAAAAGTGATTTTTCAACACTATCACAAGTGCAAAAAGTGTTTTTTCCACACTAATACAAGTGCAAAAGTGGTTTCCTGCACCAACACAAGTGCGAAAAGTGGTTTTTCAACACTAACACAAGTGCGAAAAGTGGTTTTTCAACACTAACACAAGTGCGAAAAATGGTTTTTCAACACTAACACAAGTGCAAAAAGTGGTTTTTCAACACTAACACAAGTGCGAAAAGTGGTTTTTCAACACTAACACAAGTGCGAAAAGTGTTTTTTCCACACTAATACAAGTGCAAAAGTGGTTTCCTGCACCAACACAAGTGCGAAAAGTGGTTTTTCAACACCAACACAAGTGCGAAAAGTGGTTTTTCAACACAAACACAAGTGCGAAAAGTGGTTTTTCAACACTATCACAAGTGCAAAAAGTGTTTTTTCCACACTAATACAAGTGCAAAAGTGGTTTCCTGCACCAACACAAGTGCGAAAAGTGGTTTTTCAACACTAACACAAGTGCGAAAAGTGGTTTTTCAACACTAACACAAGTGCGAAAAGTGGTTTTTCAACACTAACACAAGTGCAAAAAGTAGTTTTTCAACACTAACACAAGTGCGAAAAGTGATTTCCTGCACCAACACAAGTGCGAAAAGTGGTTTTTCAACACTAACACAAGTGCGAAAAGTGATTTCCTGCACCAACACAAGTGCGAAAAGTGGTTTTTCAACACTAACACAAGTGCGAAAAGTGGTGTTTCAACACTATCACAAGTGCAAAAAGTGTTTTTTCCACACTAATACAAGTGCAAAAGTGGTTTCCTGCACCAACACAAGTTCGAAAAGTGGTTTTTCAACACTAACACAAGTGCGAAAAGTGGTTTTTCAACACTATCACAAGTGCAAAAAGTGTTTTTTCCACACTAATACAAGTGCAAAAGTGGTTTCCTGCACCAACACAAGTGCGAAAAGTGGTTTTTCAACACTAACACAAGTG
Source organism: Myxine glutinosa (assembly GCF_964187855.1). Lineage (NCBI taxonomy): Eukaryota > Metazoa > Chordata > Myxini > Myxiniformes > Myxinidae > Myxine > Myxine glutinosa. The sequence goes on along the minus strand of NW_027616498.1, from coordinate 261,196 downwards.
CGAAAAGTGGTTTTTCAACACTAACACAAGTGCAAAAAGTGGTTTTTCAACACTAACACAAGTGCGAAAAGTGGTTTTTCCACACTAATACAAGTGCAAAAGTGGTTTCCTGCACCAACACAAGTGCGAAAAGTGGTTTTTCAACACTAACACAAGTGCAAAAAGTGGGTTTTCAACACTAACACAAGTGCGAAAAGTGGTTTTTCCACACTAATACAAGTGCAAAAGTGGTTTCCTTCACCAACACAAGTTCGAAAAGTGGTTTTTCAACACTAACACAAGTGCGAAAAGTGGTTTTTCAACACTAACACAAGTGCGAAAAGTGGTTTTTCAACACTAACACAAGTGCGAAAAGTGGTTTTTCCACACTAATACAAGTGCAAAAGTGGTTTCCTGCACCAACACAAGTGCAAAAAGTGGTTTTTCAACTCTAACACAAGTGCGAAAAGTGGTTTTCCACACTAATACAAGTGCAAAAGTGGTTTCCTGCACCAGCACAAGTGCGAAAAGTGGTTTTTCAACACTAACACAAGTGCGAAAAGTGGTTTTTCAACACTATCACAAATGCAAAAAGTGTTTTTTCCACACTAATACAAGTGCAAAAGTAGTTTCCTGCACCAACACAAGTGCGAAAAGTGGTTTTTCAACACTAACACAAGTGCAAAAAGTGGTTTTTCAACACTAACACAAGTGCGAAAAGTGTTTTTTCCACACTAATACAAGTGCAAAAGTGGTTTCCTGCACCAACACAAGTGCGAAAAGTGGTTTTTCAACACTAACACAAGTGCGAAAAGTGGTTTTTCAAGACTAACACAAGTGCGAAAAGTGGTTTTTCAACACTAACACAAGTGCGAAAAGTGGTTTTTCCACACTAATACAAGTGCAAAAGTGGTTTCCTGCACCAACACAAGTGCGAAAAGTGGTTTTTCAACACTAACACAAGTGCAAAAAGTGGTTTTTCAACACTAACACAAGTGCAAAAAGTGGTTTTTCAACACTAACACAAGTGCGAAAAGTGGTTTTACCACACTAATATAAGTGCAAAAGTGGTTTCCTGCACCAACACAAGTGCGAAAGTGGTTTTTCAACACTAACACAAGTGTGAAAAGTGGTTTTTCAACACTAACACAAGTGCAAAAAGTGATTTTTCAACACTATCACAAGTGCAAAAAGTGTTTTTTCCACACTAATACAAGTGCAAAAGTGGTTTCCTGCACCAACACAAGTGCGAAAAGTGGTTTTTCAACACTAACACAAGTGCGAAAAGTGGTTTTTCAACACTAACACAAGTGCGAAAAATGGTTTTTCAACACTAACACAAGTGCAAAAAGTGGTTTTTCAACACTAACACAAGTGCGAAAAGTGGTTTTTCAACACTAACACAAGTGCGAAAAGTATTTTTTCCACACTAATACAAGTGCAAAAGTGGTTTCCTGCACCAACACAAGTGCGAAAAGTGGTTTTTCAACACCAACACAAGTGCGAAAAGTGGTTTTTCAACACAAACACAAGTGCGAAAAGTGGTTTTTCAACACTATCACAAGTGCAAAAAGTGTTTTTTCCACACTAATACAAGTGCAAAAGTGGTTTCCTGCACCAACACAAGTGCGAAAAGTGGTTTTTCAACACTAACACAAGTGCGAAAAGTGGTTTTTCAACACTAACACAAGTGCGAAAAGTGGTTTTTCAACACTAACACAAGTGCAAAAAGTAGTTTTTCAACACTAACACAAGTGCGAAAAGTGATTTCCTGCACCAACACAAGTGCGAAAAGTGGTTTTTCAACACTAACACAAGTGCGAAAAGTGATTTCCTGCACCAACACAAGTGCGAAAAGTGGTTTTTCAACACTAACACAAGTGCGAAAAGTGGTGTTTCAACACTATCACAAGTGCAAAAAGTGTTTTTTCCACACTAATACAAGTGCAAAAGTGGTTTCCTGCACCAACACAAGTTCGAAAAGTGGTTTTTCAACACTAACACAAGTGCGAAAAGTGGTTTTTCAACACTATCACAAGTGCAAAAAGTGTTTTTTCCACACTAATACAAGTGCAAAAGTGGTTTCCTGCACCAACACAAGTGCGAAAAGTGGTTTTTCAACACTAACACAAGTGCGAAAAGTGGTTTTTCAACACTAACACAAGTGCAAAAAGTGGTTTTTCAACACTAACACAAGTGCGAAAAGTGGTTTTTCCACACTAATACAAGTGCAAAAGTGGTTTCCTGCACCAACACAAGTGCGAAAAGTGGTTTTTCAACACTAACACAAGTGCAAAAAGTGGGTTTTCAACACTAACACAAGTGCGAAAAGTGGTTTTTCCACACTAATACAAGTGCAAAAGTGGTTTCCTTCACCAACACAAGTTCGAAAAGTGGTTTTTCAACACTAACACAAGTGCGAAAAGTGGTTTTTCAACACTAACACAAGTGCGAAAAGTGGTTTTTCAACACTAACACAAGTGCGAAAAGTGGTTTTTCCACACTAATACAAGTGCAAAAGTGGTTTCCTGCACCAACACAAGTGCAAAAAGTGGTTTTTCAACTCTAACACAAGTGCGAAAAGTGGTTTTCCACACTAATACAAGTGCAAAAGTGGTTTCCTGCACCAGCACAAGTGCGAAAAGTGGTTTTTCAACACTAACACAAGTGCGAAAAGTGGTTTTTCAACACTATCACAAATGCAAAAAGTGTTTTTTCCACACTAATACAAGTGCAAAAGTAGTTTCCTGCACCAACACAAGTGCGAAAAGTGGTTTTTCAACACTAACACAAGTGCAAAAAGTGGTTTTTCAACACTAACACAAGTGCGAAAAGTGTTTTTTCCACACTAATACAAGTGCAAAAGTGGTTTCCTGCACCAACACAAGTGCGAAAAGTGGTTTTTCAACACTAACACAAGTGCGAAAAGTGGTTTTTCAAGACTAACACAAGTGCGAAAAGTGGTTTTTCAACACTAACACAAGTGCGAAAAGTGGTTTTTCCACACTAATACAAGTGAAAAAGTGGTTTCCTGCACCAACACAAGTGCAAAAAGTGGTTTTTCAACACTAACACAAGTGCGAAAAGTGGTTTTTCAACACTATCACAAGTGCAAAAAGTGTTTTTTCCACACTAATACAAGTGCAAAAGTGGTTTCCTGCACCAACACAAGTGCGAAAAGTGGTTTTTCAACACTAACACAAGTGCGAAAAGTGGTTTTTCAACACTAACACAAGTGCGAAAAGTGGTGTTTCAACACTATCACAAGTGCAAAAAGTGTTTTTTCCACACTAATACAAGTGCAAAAGTGGTTTCCTGCACCAACACAAGTGCGAAAAGTGGTTTTTCAACACTAACACAAGTGCGAAAAGTGGTTTTTCAACACTATCACAAGTGCAAAAAGTGTTTTTTCCACACTAATACAAGTGCAAAAGTGGTTTCCTGCACCAACACAAGTGCGAAAAGTGGTTTTTCAACACTAACACAAGTGCGAAAAGTGGATTTTCAACACTAACACAAGTGCGAAAAGTGGTTTTTCCACACTAATACAAGTGCAAAAGTGGTTTCCTGCACCAACACAAGTGCGAAAAGTGGTTTTTCAACACTAACACAAGTGCGAAAAGTGGTTTTTCAAGACTAACACAAGTGCGAAAAGTGGTTTTTCAACACTATCACAAATGCAAAAAGTGTTTTTTCCACACTAATACAAGTGCAAAAGTAGTTTCCTGCACCAACACAAGTGCGAAAAGTGGTTTTTCAACACTAACACAAGTGCAAAAAGTGGTTTTTCAACACTAACACAAGTGCGAAAAGTGTTTTTTCCACACTAATACAAGTGCAAAAGTGGTTTCCTGCACCAACACAAGTGCGAAAAGTGGTTTTTCAACACTAACACAAGTGCGAAAAGTGGTTTTTCAAGACTAACACAAGTGCGAAAAGTGGTTTTTCAACACTAACACAAGTGCGAAAAGTGGTTTTTCCACACTAATACAAGTGAAAAATTGGTTTCCTGCACCAACACAAGTGCGAAAAGTGGTTTTTCAACACTAACACAAGTGCGAAAAGTGGTTTTTCAACACTATCACAAGTGCAAAAAGTGTTTTTTCCACACTAATACAAGTGCAAAAGTGGTTTCCTGCACCAACACAAGTGCGAAAAGTGGTTTTTCAACACTAACACAAGTGCGAAAAGTGGTTTTTCAACACTATCACAAATGCAAAAAGTGTTTTTTCCACACTAATACAAGTGCAAAAGTAGTTTCCTGCACCAACAGAAGTGCGAAAAGTGGTTTTTCAACACTAACACAAGTGCAAAGAGTGGTTTTTCAACACTAACACAAGTGTGAAAAGTGTTTTTTCCACACTAATACAAGTGCAAAAGTGGTTTCCTGCACCAACACAAGTGCGAAAAGTGGTTTTTCAACACTAACACAAGTGCGAAAAGTGGTTTTTCAAGACTAACACAAGTGCGAAAAGTGGTTTTTCAACACTAACACAAGTGCGAAAAGTGGTTTTTCCACACTAATACAAGTGAAAAAGTGGTTTCCTGCACCAACACAAGTGCAAAAAGTGGTTTTTCAACACTAACACAAGTGCGAAAAGTGGTTTTTCAACACTATCACAAGTGCAAAAAGTGGTTTTTCAACACTAACACAAGTGCGAAAAGTGGTTTTACCACACTAATATAAGTGCAAAAGTGGTTTCCTGCACCAACACAAGTGCGAAAGTGGTTTTTCAACACTAACACAAGTGTGAAAAGTGGTTTTTCAACACTAACACAAGTGCAAAAAGTGATTTTTCAACACTATCACAAGTGCAAAAAGTGTTTTTTCCACACTAATACAAGTGCAAAAGTGGTTTCCTGCACCAACACAAGTGCGAAAAGTGGTTTTTCAACACTAACACAAGTGCGAAAAGTGGTTTTTCAACACTAACACAAGTGCGAAAAATGGTTTTTCAACACTAACACAAGTGCAAAAAGTGGTTTTTCAACACTAACACAAGTGCGAAAAGTGGTTTTTCAACACTAACACAAGTGCGAAAAGTGTTTTTTCCACACTAATACAAGTGCAAAAGTGGTTTCCTGCACCAACACAAGTGCGAAAAGTGGTTTTTCAACACCAACACAAGTGCGAAAAGTGGTTTTTCAACACAAACACAAGTGCGAAAAGTGGTTTTTCAACACTATCACAAGTGCAAAAAGTGTTTTTTCCACACTAATACAAGTGCAAAAGTGGTTTCCTGCACCAACACAAGTGCAAAAAGTGGTTTTTCAACTCTAACACAAGTGCGAAAAGTGGTTTTCCACACTAATACAAGTGCAAAAGTGGTTTCCTGCACCAGCACAAGTGCGAAAAGTGGTTTTTCAACACTAACACAAGTGCGAAAAGTGGTTTTTCAACACTATCACAAATGCAAAAAGTGTTTTTTCCACACTAATACAAGTGCAAAAGTAGTTTCCTGCACCAACACAAGTGCGAAAAGTGGTTTTTCAACACTAACACAAGTGCAAAAAGTGGTTTTTCAACACTAACACAAGTGCGAAAAGTGTTTTTTCCACACTAATACAAGTGCAAAAGTGGTTTCCTGCACCAACACAAGTGCGAAAAGTGGTTTTTCAACACTAACACAAGTGCGAAAAGTGGTTTTTCAAGACTAACACAAGTGCGAAAAGTGGTTTTTCAACACTAACACAAGTGCGAAAAGTGGTTTTTCCACACTAATACAAGTGCAAAAGTGGTTTCCTGCACCAACACAAGTGCGAAAAGTGGTTTTTCAACACTAACACAAGTGCAAAAAGTGGTTTTTCAACACTAACACAAGTGCAAAAAGTGGTTTTTCAACACTAACACAAGTGCGAAAAGTGGTTTTACCACACTAATATAAGTGCAAAAGTGGTTTCCTGCACCAACACAAGTGCGAAAGTGGTTTTTCAACACTAACACAAGTGTGAAAAGTGGTTTTTCAACACTAACACAAGTGCAAAAAGTGATTTTTCAACACTATCACAAGTGCAAAAAGTGTTTTTTCCACACTAATACAAGTGCAAAAGTGGTTTCCTGCACCAACACAAGTGCGAAAAGTGGTTTTTCAACACTAACACAAGTGCGAAAAGTGGTTTTTCAACACTAACACAAGTGCGAAAAATGGTTTTTCAACACTAACACAAGTGCAAAAAGTGGTTTTTCAACACTAACACAAGTGCGAAAAGTGGTTTTTCAACACTAACACAAGTGCGAAAAGTGTTTTTTCCACACTAATACAAGTGCAAAAGTGGTTTCCTGCACCAACACAAGTGCGAAAAGTGGTTTTTCAACACCAACACAAGTGCGAAAAGTGGTTTTTCAACACAAACACAAGTGCGAAAAGTGGTTTTTCAACACTATCACAAGTGCAAAAACTGTTTTTTCCACACTAATACAAGTGCAAAAGTGGTTTCCTGCACCAACACAAGTGCGAAAAGTGGTTTTTCAACACTAACACAAGTGCGAAAAGTGGTTTTTCAACACTAACACAAGTGCGAAAAGTGGTTTTTCAACACTAACACAAGTGCAAAAAGTAGTTTTTCAACACTAACACAAGTGCGAAAAGTGATTTCCTGCACCAACACAAGTGCGAAAAGTGGTTTTTCAACACTAACACAAGTGCGAAAAGTGATTTCCTGCACCAACACAAGTGCGAAAAGTGGTTTTTTCAACACTAACACAAGTGCAAAAAGTGGTGTTTCAACACTATCACAAGTGCAAAAAGTGTTTTTTCCACACTAATACAAGTGCAAAAGTGGTTTCCTGCACCAACACAAGTTCGAAAAGTGGTTTTTCAACACTAACACAAGTGCGAAAAGTGGTTTTTCAACACTATCACAAGTGCAAAAAGTGTTTTTTCCACACTAATACAAGTGCAAAAGTGGTTTCCTGCACCAACACAAGTGCGAAAAGTGGTTTTTCAACACTAACACAAGTGCGAAAAGTGGTTTTTCAACACTAACACAAGTGCAAAAAGTGGTTTTTCAACACTAACACAAGTGCGAAAAGTGGTTTTTCCACACTAATACAAGTGCAAAAGTGGTTTCCTGCACCAACACAAGTGCGAAAAGTGGTTTTTCAACACTAACACAAGTGCAAAAAGTGGGTTTTCAACACTAACACAAGTGCGAAAAGTGGTTTTTCCACACTAATACAAGTGCAAAAGTGGTTTCCTTCACCAACACAAGTTCGAAAAGTGGTTTTTTCAACACTAACACAAGTGCGAAAAGTGGTTTTTCAACACTAACACAAGTGCGAAAAGTGGTTTTTCAACACTAACACAAGTGCGAAAAGTGGTTTTTCCACACTAATACAAGTGCAAAAGTGGTTTTCCTGCACCAACACAAGTGCAAAAAGTGGTTTTTCAACTCTAACACAAGTGCGAAAAGTGGTTTTCCACACTAATACAAGTGCAAAAGTGGTTTCCTGCACCAGCACAAGTGCGAAAAGTGGTTTTTCAACACTAACACAAGTGCGAAAAGTGGTTTTTCAACACTATCACAAATGCAAAAAGTGTTTTTTTCCACACTAATACAAGTGCAAAAGTAGTTTCCTGCACCAACACAAGTGCGAAAAGTGGTTTTTCAACACTAACACAAGTGCAAAAAGTGGTTTTTCAACACTAACACAAGTGCGAAAAGTGTTTTTTCCACACTAATACAAGTGCAAAAGTGGTTTCCCTGCACCAACACAAGTGCGAAAAGTGGTTTTTCAACACTAACACAAGTGCGAAAAGTGGTTTTTCAAGACTAACACAAGTGCGAAAAGTGGTTTTTCAACACTAACACAAGTGCGAAAAGTGGTTTTTCCACACTAATACAAGTGAAAAAGTGGTTTCCTGCACCAACACAAGTGCAAAAAGTGGTTTTTCAACACTAACACAAGTGCGAAAAGTGGTTTTTCAACACTATCACAAGTGCAAAAAGTGTTTTTTCCACACTAATACAAGTGCAAAAGTGGTTTCCTGCACCAACACAAGTGCGAAAAGTGGTTTTTCAACACTAACACAAGTGCGAAAAGTGGTTTTTCAACACTAACACAAGTGCGAAAAGTGGTGTTTCAACACTATCACAAGTGCAAAAAGTGTTTTTTCCACACTAATACAAGTGCAAAAGTGGTTTCCTGCACCAACACAAGTGCGAAAAGTGGTTTTTCAACACTAACACAAGTGCGAAAAGTGGTTTTTCAACACTATCACAAGTGCAAAAAGTGTTTTTTCCACACTAATACAAGTGCAAAAGTGGTTTCCTGCACCAACACAAGTGCGAAAAGTGGTTTTTCAACACTAACACAAGCGCGAAAAGTGGATTTTCAACACTAACACAAGTGCGAAAAGTGGTTTTTCCACACTAATACAAGTGCAAAAGTGGTTTCCTGCACCAACACAAGTGCGAAAAGTGGTTTTTCAACACTAACACAAGTGCGAAAAGTGGTTTTTCAAGACTAACACAAGTGCGAAAAGTGGTTTTTCAACACTATCACAAATGCAAAAAGTGTTTTTTCCACACTAATACAAGTGCAAAAGTAGTTTCCTGCACCAACACAAGTGCGAAAAGTGGTTTTTCAACACTAACACAAGTGCAAAAAGTGGTTTTTCAACACTAACACAAGTGCGAAAAGTGTTTTTTCCACACTAATACAAGTGCAAAAGTGGTTTCCTGCACCAACACAAGTGCGAAAAGTGGTTTTTCAACACTAACACAAGTGCGAAAAGTGGTTTTTCAAGACTAACACAAGTGCGAAAAGTGGTTTTTCAACACTAACACAAGTGCGAAAAGTGGTTTTTCCACACTAATACAAGTGAAAAATTGGTTTCCTGCACCAACACAAGTGCGAAAAGTGGTTTTTCAACACTAACACAAGTGCGAAAAGTGGTTTTTCAACACTATCACAAGTGCAAAAAGTGTTTTTTCCACACTAATACAAGTGCAAAAGTGGTTTCCTGCACCAACACAAGTGCGAAAAGTGGTTTTTCAACACTAACACAAGTGCGAAAAGTGGTTTTTCAACACTATCACAAATGCAAAAAGTGTTTTTTCCACACTAATACAAGTGCAAAAGTAGTTTCCTGCACCAACAGAAGTGCGAAAAGTGGTTTTTCAACACTAACACAAGTGCAAAAAGTGGTTTTTCAACACTAACACAAGTGTGAAAAGTGTTTTTTCCACACTAATACAAGTGCAAAAGTGGTTTCCTGCACCAACACAAGTGCGAAAAGTGGTTTTTCAACACTAACACAAGTGCGAAAAGTGGTTTTTCAAGACTAACACAAGTGCGAAAAGTGGTTTTTCAACACTAACACAAGTGCGAAAAGTGGTTTTTCCACACTAATACAAGTGAAAAAGTGGTTTCCTGCACCAACACAAGTGCAAAAAGTGGTTTTTCAACACTAACACAAGTGCGAAAAGTGGTTTTTCAACACTATCACAAGTGCAAAAAGTGGTTTTTCAACACTAACACAAGTGCGAAAAGTGGTTTTACCACACTAATATAAGTGCAAAAGTGGTTTCCTGCACCAACACAAGTGCGAAAGTGGTTTTTCAACACTAACACAAGTGTGAAAAGTGGTTTTTCAACACTAACACAAGTGCAAAAAGTGATTTTTCAACACTATCACAAGTGCAAAAAGTGTTTTTTCCACACTAATACAAGTGCAAAAGTGGTTTCCTGCACCAACACAAGTGCGAAAAGTGGTTTTTCAACACTAACACAAGTGCGAAAAGTGGTTTTTCAACACTAACACAAGTGCGAAAAATGGTTTTTCAACACTAACACAAGTGCAAAAAGTGGTTTTTCAACACTAACACAAGTGCGAAAAGTGGTTTTTCAACACTAACACAAGTGCGAAAAGTGTTTTTTCCACACTAATACAAGTGCAAAAGTGGTTTCCTGCACCAACACAAGTGCGAAAAGTGGTTTTTCAACACCAACACAAGTGCGAAAAGTGGTTTTTCAACACAAACACAAGTGCGAAAAGTGGTTTTTCAACACTATCACAAGTGCAAAAAGTGTTTTTTCCACACTAATACAAGTGCAAAAGTGGTTTCCTGCACCAACACAAGTGCGAAAAGTGGTTTTTCAACACTAACACAAGTGCGAAAAGTGGTTTTTCAACACTAACACAAGTGCGAAAAGTGGTTTTTCAACACTAACACAAGTGCAAAAAGTAGTTTTTCAACACTAACACAAGTGCGAAAAGTGATTTCCTGCACCAACACAAGTGCGAAAAGTGGTTTTTCAACACTAACACAAGTGCGAAAAGTGATTTCCTGCACCAACACAAGTGCGAAAAGTGGTTTTTCAACACTAACACAAGTGCGAAAAGTGGTGTTTCAACACTATCACAAGTGCAAAAAGTGTTTTTTCCACACTAATACAAGTGCAAAAGTGGTTTCCTGCACCAACACAAGTTCGAAAAGTGGTTTTTCAACACTAACACAAGTGCGAAAAGTGGTTTTTCAACACTATCACAAGTGCAAAAAGTGTTTTTTCCACACTAATACAAGTGCAAAAGTGGTTTCCTGCACCAACACAAGTGCGAAAAGTGGTTTTTCAACACTAACACAAGTGCGAAAAGTGGTTTTTCAACACTAACACAAGTGCAAAAAGTGGTTTTTCAACACTAACACAAGTGCGAAAAGTGGTTTTTCCACACTAATACAAGTGCAAAAGTGGTTTCCTGCACCAACACAAGTGCGAAAAGTGGTTTTTCAACACTAACACAAGTGCAAAAAGTGGGTTTTCAACACTAACACAAGTGCGAAAAGTGGTTTTTCCACACTAATACAAGTGCAAAAGTGGTTTCCTTCACCAACACAAGTTCGAAAAGTGGTTTTTCAACACTAACACAAGTGCGAAAAGTGGTTTTTCAACACTAACGCAAGTGCGAAAAGTGGTTTTTCAACACTAACACAAGTGCGAAAAGTGGTTTTTCCACACTAATACAAGTGCAAAAGTGGTTTCCTGCACCAACACAAGTGCAAAAAGTGGTTTTTCAACTCTAACACAAGTGCGAAAAGTGGTTTTCCACACTAATACAAGTGCAAAAGTGGTTTCCTGCACCAGCACAAGTGCGAAAAGTGGTTTTTCAACACTAACACAAGTGCGAAAAGTGGTTTTTCAACACTATCACAAATGCAAAAAGTGTTTTTTCCACACTAATACAAGTGCAAAAGTAGTTTCCTGCACCAACACAAGTGCGAAAAGTGGTTTTTCAACACTAACACAAGTGCAAAAAGTGGTTTTTCAACACTAACACAAGTGCGAAAAGTGTTTTTTCCACACTAATACAAGTGCAAAAGTGGTTTCCTGCACCAACACAAGTGCGAAAAGTGGTTTTTCAACACTAACACAAGTGCGAAAAGTGGTTTTTCAAGACTAACACAAGTGCGAAAAGTGGTTTTTCAACACTAACACAAGTGCGAAAAGTGGTTTTTCCACACTAATACAAGTGAAAAAGTGGTTTCCTGCACCAACACAAGTGCAAAAAGTGGTTTTTCAACACTAACACAAGTGCGAAAAGTGGTTTTTCAACACTATCACAAGTGCAAAAAGTGTTTTTTCCACACTAATACAAGTGCAAAAGTGGTTTCCTGCACCAACACAAGTGCGAAAAGTGGTTTTTCAACACTAACACAAGTGCGAAAAGTGGTTTTTCAACACTAACACAAGTGCGAAAAGTGGTGTTTCAACACTATCACAAGTGCAAAAAGTGTTTTTTCCACACTAATACAAGTGCAAAAGTGGTTTCCTGCACCAACACAAGTGCGAAAAGTGGTTTTTCAACACTAACACAAGTGCGAAAAGTGGTTTTTCAACACTATCACAAGTGCAAAAAGTGTTTTTTCCACACTAATACAAGTGCAAAAGTGGTTTCCTGCACCAACACAAGTGCGAAAAGTGGTTTTTCAACACTAACACAAGTGCGAAAAGTGGATTTTCAACACTAACACAAGTGCGAAAAGTGGTTTTTCCACACTAATACAAGTGCAAAAGTGGTTTCCTGCACCAACACAAGTGCGAAAAGTGGTTTTTCAACACTAACACAAGTGCGAAAAGTGGTTTTTCAAGACTAACACAAGTGCGAAAAGTGGTTTTTCAACACTATCACAAATGCAAAAAGTGTTTTTTCCACACTAATACAAGTGCAAAAGTAGTTTCCTGCACCAACACAAGTGCGAAAAGTGGTTTTTCAACACTAACACAAGTGCAAAAAGTGGTTTTTCAACACTAACACAAGTGCGAAAAGTGTTTTTTCCACACTAATACAAGTGCAAAAGTGGTTTCCTGCACCAACACAAGTGCGAAAAGTGGTTTTTCAACACTAACACAAGTGCGAAATGTGGTTTTTCAAGACTAACACAAGTGCGAAAAGTGGTTTTTCAACACTAACACAAGTGCGAAAAGTGGTTTTTCCACACTAATACAAGTGAAAAATTGGTTTCCTGCACCAACACAAGTGCGAAAAGTGGTTTTTCAACACTAACACAAGTGCGAAAAGTGGTTTTTCAACACTATCACAAGTGCAAAAAGTGTTTTTTCCACACTAATACAAGTGCAAAAGTGGTTTCCTGCACCAACACAAGTGCGAAAAGTGGTTTTTCAACACTAACACAAGTGCGAAAAGTGGTTTTTCAACACTATCACAAATGCAAAAAGTGTTTTTTCCACACTAATACAAGTGCAAAAGTAGTTTCCTGCACCAACAGAAGTGCGAAAAGTGGTTTTTCAACACTAACACAAGTGCAAAAAGTGGTTTTTCAACACTAACACAAGTGCGAAAAGTGTTTTTTCCACACTAATACAAGTGCAAAAGTGGTTTACTGCACCAACACAAGTGCGAAAAGTGGTTTTTCAACACTAACACAAGTGCGAAAAGTGGTTTTTCAAGACTAACACAAGTGCGAAAAGTGGTTTTTCAACACTAACACAAGTGCGAAAAGTGGTTTTTCCACACTAATACAAGTGAAAAAGTGGTTTCCTGCACCAACACAAGTGCAAAAAGTGGTTTTTCAACACTAACACAAGTGCGAAAAGTGGTTTTTCAACACTATCACAAGTGCAAAAAGTGTTTTTTCCACACTAATACAAGTGCAAAAGTGGTTTCCTGCACCAACACAAGTGCGAAAAGTGGTTTTTCAACACTAACACAAGTGCGAAAAGTGGTTTTTCAACACTAACACAAGTGCGAAAAGTGGTGTTTCAACACTATCACAAGTGCAAAAAGTGTTTTTTCCACACTAATACAAGTGCAAAAGTGGTTTCCTGCACCAACACAAGTGCGAAAAGTGGTTTTTCAACACTAACACAAGTGCGAAAAGTGGTTTTTCAACACTATCACAAGTGCAAAAAGTGTTTTTTCCACACTAATACAAGTGCAAAAGTGGTTTCCTGCACCAACACAAGTGCGAAAAGTGGTTTTTCAACACTAACACAAGTGCGAAAAGTGGATTTTCAACACTAACACAAGTGCGAAAAGTGGTTTTTCCACACTAATACAAGTGCAAAAGTGGTTTCCTGCACCAACACAAGTGCGAAAAGTGGTTTTTCAACACTAACACAAGTGCGAAAAGTGGTTTTTCAAGACTAACACAAGTGCGAAAAGTGGTTTTTCAACACTATCACAAATGCAAAAAGTGTTTTTTCCACACTAATACAAGTGCAAAAGTAGTTTCCTGCACCAACACAAGTGCGAAAAGTGGTTTTTCAACACTAACACAAGTGCAAAAAGTGGTTTTTCAACACTAACACAAGTGCGAAAAGTGTTTTTTCCACACTAATACAAGTGCAAAAGTGGTTTCCTGCACCAACACAAGTGCGAAAAGTGGTTTTTCAACACTAACACAAGTGCGAAAAGTGGTTTTTCAAGACTAACACAAGTGCGAAAAGTGGTTTTTCAACACTAACACAAGTGCGAAAAGTGGTTTTTCCACACTAATACAAGTGAAAAATTGGTTTCCTGCACCAACACAAGTGCGAAAAGTGGTTTTTCAACACTAACACAAGTGCGAAAAGTGGTTTTTCAACACTATCACAAGTGCAAAAAGTGTTTTTTCCACAATAATACAAGTGCAAAAGTGGTTTCCTGCACCAACACAAGTGCGAAAAGTGGTTTTTCAACACTAACACAAGTGCGAAAAGTGGTTTTTCAACACTATCACAAGTGCAAAAAGTGTTTTTTCCACACTAATACAAGTGCAAAAATGGTTTCCTGCACCAACACAAGTGCGAAAAGTGGTTTTTCAACACTACCACAAGTGCGAAAAGTGGATTTTCAACACTAACACAAGTGCGAAAAGTGGTTTTCCACACTAATACAAGTGCAAAAGTGGTTTCCCGCACCAACACAAGTGCGAAAAGTGGTTTTTCAACACTAACACAAGTGCAAAAAGTGGTTTTTCAACACTAACACAAGTGCGAAAAGTGGTTTTTCCACACTAATACAAGTGCAAAAGTGGTTTCCTGCACCAACACAAGTGCGAAAAGTGGTTTTTCAACACTAACACAAGTGCAAAAAGTGGTTTTTCAACACTAACACAAGTGCAAAAAGTGGTTTTTCAACACTAACACAAGTGCGGAAAAGTGGTTTTACCACACTAATATAAGTGCAAAAGTGGTTTCCTGCACCAACACAAGTGCGAAAGTGGTTTTTCAACACTAACACAAGTGTGAAAAGTGGTTTTTCAACACTAACACAAGTGCGAAAAGTGATTTTTCAACACTATCACAAGTGCAAAAAGTGTTTTTTCCACACTAATACAAGTGCAAAAGTGGTTTCCTGCACCAACACAAGTGCGAAAAGTGGTTTTTCAACACTAACACAAGTGCGAAAAGTGGTTTTTCAACACTAACACAAGTGCGAAAAATGGTTTTTCAACACTAACACAAGTGCAAAAAGTGGTTTTTCAACACTAACACAAGTGCGAAAAGTGGTTTTTCAACACTAACACAAGTGCGAAAATTGTTTTTTCCACACTAATACAAGTGCAAAAGTGGTTTCCTGCACCAACACAAGTGCGAAAAGTGGTTTTTCAACACCAACACAAGTGCGAAAAGTGGTTTTTCAACACAAACACAAGTGCGAAAAGTGGTTTTTCAACACTATCACAAGTGCAAAAAGTGTTTTTTCCACACTAATACAAGTGCAAAAGTGGTTTCCTGCACCAACACAAGTGCGAAAAGTGGTTTTTCAACACTAACACAAGTGCGAAAAGTGGTTTTTCAACACTAACACAAGTGCGAAAAGTGGTTTTTCAACACTAACACAAGTGCAAAAAGTGGTTTTTCAACACTAACACAAGTGCGAAAAGTGGTTTTTCAACACTAACACAAGTGCGAAAAGTGTTTTTCCCACACTAATACAAGTGCAAAAGTGGCTTCCTGCACCAACACAAGTGCGAAAAGTGGTTTTTCAACACAAACACAAGTGCGAAAAGTGGTTTTTCCACACTAATACAAGTGCAAAAGTGGTTTCCTTCACCAACACAAGTTCGAAAAGTGGTTTTTCAACACTAACACAAGTGCGAAAAGTGGTTTTTCAACACTAACACAAGTGCGAAAAGTGGTTTTTCAACACTAACACAAGTGCGAAAAGTGGTTTTTCCACACTAATACAAGTGCAAAAGTGGTTTCCTGCACCAACACAAGTGCAAAAAGTGGTTTTTCAACTCTAACACAAGTGTGAAAAGTGGTTTTCCACACTAATACAAGTGCAAAAGTGGTTTCCTGCACCAGCACAAGTGCGAAAAGTGGTTTTTCAACACTAACACAAGTGCGAAAAGTGGTTTTTCAACACTATCACAAATGCAAAAAGTGTTTTTTCCACACTAATACAAGTGCAAAAGTAGTTTCCTGCACCAACACAAGTGCGAAAAGTGGTTTTTCAACACTAACACAAGTGCAAAAAGTGGTTTTTCAACACTAACACAAGTGCGAAAAGTGTTTTTTCCACACTAATACAAGTGCAAAAGTGGTTTCCTGCACCAACACAAGTGCGAAAAGTGGTTTTTCAACACTAACACAAGTGCGAAAAGTGGTTTTTCAAGACTAACACAAGTGCGAAAAGTGGATTTTCAACACTAACACAAGTGCGAAAAGTGGTTTTTCCACACTAATACAAGTGAAAAAGTGGTTTCCTGCACCAACACAAGTGCAAAAAGTGGTTTTTCAACACTAACACAAGTGCGAAAAGTGGTTTTTCAACACTATCACAAGTGCAAAAAGTGTTTTTTCCACACTAATACAAGTGCAAAAGTGGTTTCCTGCACCAACACAAGTGCGAAAAGTGGTTTTTCAACACTAACACAAGTGCGAAAAGTGGTTTTTCAACACTAACACAAGTGCGAAAAGTGGTGTTTCAACACTATCACAAGTGCAAAAAGTGTTTTTTCCACACTAATACAAGTGCAAAAGTGGTTTCCTGCACCAACACAAGTGCGAAAAGTGGTTTTTCAACACTAACACAAGTGCGAAAAGTGGTTTTTCAACACTATCACAAGTGCAAAAAGTGTTTTTTCCACACTAATACAAGTGCAAAAGTGGTTTCCTGCACCAACACAAGTGCGAAAAGTGGTTTTTCAACACTAACACAAGTGCGAAAAGTGGATTTTCAACACTAACACAAGTGCGAAAAGTGGTTTTTCCACACTAATACAAGTGCAAAAGTGGTTTCCTGCACCAACACAAGTGCGAAAAGTGGTTTTTCAACACTAACACAAGTGCGAAAAGTGGTTTTTCAAGACTAACACAAGTGCGAAAAGTGGTTTTTCAACACTATCACAAATGCAAAAAGTGTTTTTTCCACACTAATACAAGTGCAAAAGTAGTTTCCTGCACCAACACAAGTGCGAAAAGTGGTTTTTCAACACTAACACAAGTGCAAAAAGTGGTTTTTCAACACTAACACAAGTGCGAAAAGTGTTTTTTCCACACTAATACAAGTGCAAAAGTGGTTTCCTGCACCAACACAAGTGCGAAAAGTGGTTTTTTAACACTAACACAAGTGCGAAAAGTGGTTTTTCAAGACTAACACAAGTGCGAAAAGTGGTTTTTCAACACTAACACAAGTGCGAAAAGTGGTTTTTCCACACTAATACAAGTGAAAAATTGGTTTCCTGCACCAACACAAGTGCGAAAAGTGGTTTTTCAACACTAACACAAGTGCGAAAAGTGGTTTTTCAACACTATCACAAGTGCAAAAAGTGTTTTTTCCACACTAATACAAGTGCAAAAGTGGTTTCCTGCACCAACACAAGTGCGAAAAGTGGTTTTTCAACACTAACACAAGTGCGAAAAGTGGTTTTTCAACACTATCACAAATGCAAAAAGTGTTTTTTCCACACTAATACAAGTGCAAAAGTAGTTTCCTGCACCAACAGAAGTGCGAAAAGTGGTTTTTCAACACTAACACAAGTGCAAAAAGTGGTTTTTCAACACTAACACAAGTGCGAAAAGTGTTTTTTCCACACTAATACAAGTGCAAAAGTGGTTTCCTGCACCAACACAAGTGCGAAAAGTGGTTTTTCAACACTAACACAAGTGCGAAAAGTGGTTTTTCAAGACTAACACAAGTGCGAAAAGTGGTTTTTCAACACTAACACAAGTGCGAAAAGTGGTTTTTCCACACTAATACAAGTGAAAAAGTGGTTTCCTGCACCAACACAAGTGCAAAAAGTGGTTTTTCAACACTAACACAAGTGCGAAAAGTGGTTTTTCAACACTATCACAAGTGCAAAAAGTGTTTTTTCCACACTAATACAAGTGCAAAAGTGGTTTCCTGCACCAACACAAGTGCGAAAAGTGGTTTTTCAACACTAACACAAGTGCGAAAAGTGGTTTTTCAACACTAACACAAGTGCGAAAAGTGGTGTTTCAACACTATCACAAGTGCAAAAAGTGTTTTTTCCACACTAATACAAGTGCAAAAGTGGTTTCCTGCACCAACACAAGTGCGAAAAGTGGTTTTTCAACACTAACACAAGTGCGAAAAGTGGTTTTTCAACACTATCACAAGTGCAAAAAGTGTTTTTTCCACACTAATACAAGTGCAAAAGTGGTTTCCTGCACCAACACAAGTGCGAAAAGTGGTTTTTCAACACTAACACAAGTGCGAAAAGTGGATTTTCAACACTAACACAAGTGCGAAAAGTGGTTTTTCCACACTAATACAAGTGCAAAAGTGGTTTCCTGCACCAACACAAGTGCGAAAAGTGGTTTTTCAACACTAACACAAGTGCGAAAAGTGGTTTTTCAAGACTAACACAAGTGCGAAAAGTGGTTTTTCAACACTATCACAAATGCAAAAAGTGTTTTTTCCACACTAATACAAGTGCAAAAGTAGTTTCCTGCACCAACACAAGTGCGAAAAGTGGTTTTTCAACACTAACACAAGTGCAAAAAGTGGTTTTTCAACACTAACACAAGTGCGAAAAGTGTTTTTTCCACACTAATACAAGTGCAAAAGTGGTTTCCTGCACCAACACAAGTGCGAAAAGTGGTTTTTCAACACTAACACAAGTGCGAAAAGTGGTTTTTCAAGACTAACACAAGTGCGAAAAGTGGTTTTTCAACACTAACACAAGTGCGAAAAGTGGTTTTTCCACACTAATACAAGTGAAAAATTGGTTTCCTGCACCAACACAAGTGCGAAAAGTGGTTTTTCAACACTAACACAAGTGCGAAAAGTGGTTTTTCAACACTATCACAAGTGCAAAAAGTGTTTTTTCCACACTAATACAAGTGCAAAAGTGGTTTCCTGCACCAACACAAGTGCGAAAAGTGGTTTTTCAACACTAACACAAGTGCGAAAAGTGGTTTTTCAACACTATCACAAGTGCAAAAAGTGTTTTTTCCACACTAATACAAGTGCAAAAATGGTTTCCTGCACCAACACAAGTGCGAAAAGTGGTTTTTCAACACTACCACAAGTGCGAAAAGTGGATTTTCAACACTAACACAAGTGCGAAAAGTGGTTTTCCACACTAATACAAGTGCAAAAGTGGTTTCCCGCACCAACACAAGTGCGAAAAGTGGTTTTTCAACACTAACACAAGTGCAAAAAGTGGTTTTTCAACACTAACACAAGTGCGAAAAGTGGTTTTTCCACACTAATACAAGTGCAAAAGTGGTTTCCTGCACCAACACAAGTGCGAAAAGTGGTTTTTCAACACTAACACAAGTGCAAAAAGTGGTTTTTCAACACTAACACAAGTGCAAAAAGTGGTTTTTCAACACTAACACAAGTGCGAAAAGTGGTTTTACCACACTAATATAAGTGCAAAAGTGGTTTCCTGCACCAACACAAGTGCGAAAGTGGTTTTTCAACACTAACACAAGTGTGAAAAGTGGTTTTTCAACACTAACACAAGTGCGAAAAGTGATTTTTCAACACTATCACAAGTGCAAAAAGTGTTTTTTCCACACTAATACAAGTGCAAAAGTGGTTTCCTGCACCAACACAAGTGCGAAAAGTGGTTTTTCAACACTAACACAAGTGCGAAAAGTGGTTTTTCAACACTAACACAAGTGCGAAAAATGGTTTTTCAACACTAACACAAGTGCAAAAAGTGGTTTTTCAACACTAACACAAGTGCGAAAAGTGGTTTTTCAACACTAACACAAGTGCGAAAATTGTTTTTTCCACACTAATACAAGTGCAAAAGTGGTTTCCTGCACCAACACAAGTGCGAAAAGTGGTTTTTCAACACCAACACAAGTGCGAAAAGTGGTTTTTCAACACAAACACAAGTGCGAAAAGTGGTTTTTCAACACTAACACAAGTGCAAAAAGTGTTTTTTCCACACTAATACAAGTGCAAAAGTGGTTTCCTGCACCAACACAAGTGCGAAAAGTGGTTTTTCAACACTAACACAAGTGCGAAAAGTGGTTTTTCAACACTAACACAAGTGCGAAAAGTGGTTTTTCAACACTAACACAAGTGCGAAAAGTGGTTTTTCAACACTAACACAAGTGCAAAAAGTGGTTTTTCAACACTAACACAAGTGCGAAAAGTGGTTTTTCAACACTAACACAAGTGCGAAAAGTGTTTTTCCCACACTAATACAAGTGCAAAAGTGGCTTCCTGCACCAACACAAGTGCGAAAAGTGGTTTTTCAACACAAACACAAGTGCGAAAAGTGGTTTTTCAACACTATCACAAGTGCAAAAAGTGTTTTTTCCACACTAATACAAGTGCAAAAGTCGTTTCCTGCACCAACACAAGTGCGAAAAGTGGTTTTTCAACACTAACACAAGTGCGAAAAGTGGTGTTTCAACACTATCACAAGTGCAAAAAGTGTTTTTTCCACACTAATACAAGTGCAAAAGTGGTTTCCTGCACCAACACAAGTGCGAAAAGTGGTTTTTCAACACTAACACAAGTGCGAAAAGTGGTTTTTCAACACTATCACAAGTGCAAAAAGTGTTTTTTCCACACTAATACAAGTGCAAAAGTGGTTTCCTGCACAAACACAAGTGCGAAAAGTGGTTTTTCAACACTAACACAAGTGCGAAAAGTGGATTTTCAACACTAACACAAGTGCGAAAAGTGGTTTTTCCACACTAATACAAGTGCAAAAGTGGTTTCCTGCACCAACACAAGTGCGAAAAGTGGTTTTTCAACACTAACACAAGTGTGAAAAGTGGTTTTTCAACACTAACACAAGTGCGAAAAGTGGTTTTTCAACACTATCACAAGTGCAAAAAGTGTTTTTTCCACACTAATACAAGTGCAAAAGTGGTTTCCTGCACCAACACAAGTGCGAAAAGTGGTTTTTCAACACTAACACAAGTGCGAAAAGTGGTTTTTCAACACTAACACAAGTGCGAAAAGTGGTTTTTCAACACTAACACAAGTGCGAAAAGTGGTTTTTCAACACTAACGCAAGTGCGAAAAGTGGTTTTTCAACACTAACACAAGTGCGAAAAGTGGTTTTTCCACACTAATACAAGTGCAAAGGTGATTTCCTGCACCAACACAAGTGCGAAAAGTGGTTTTTCAACACTAACACAAGTGCGAAAAGTGTTTTTTCCACACTAATACAAGTGCAAAAGTGGTTTCCTGCACCAACACAAGTGTGAAAGGTGGTTTTTCAACACTAACACAAGCGCGAAAAGTGGTTTTTCAACACTAACACAAGTGCAAAAAGTGGTTTTTCAACACTAACACAAGTGCGAAAAGTGGTTTTTCCACACTAATACAAGTGCAAAAGTGGTTTCCTGCACCAACACAAGTGCGAAAAGTGGTTTTTCAACACTAACACAAGTGTGAAAAGTGGTTTTTCAACACTAACACAAGTGCGAAAAGTGATTTTTCAACACTATCACAAGTGCAAAAAGTGTTTTTTCCACACTAATACAAGTGCAAAAGTGGTTTCCTGCACCAACACAAGTGCGAAAAGTGGTTTTTCAACACTAACACAAGTGCGAAAAGTGGTTTTTCAACACTAACACAAGTGCGAAAAATGGTTTTTCAACACTAACACAAGTGCAAAAAGTGGTTTTTCAACACTAACACAAGTGCGAAAAGTGGTTTTTCAACACTAACACAAGTGCGAAAAGTGTTTTTTCCACACTAATACAAGTGCAAAAGTGGTTTCCTGCACCAACACAAGTGCGAAAAGTGGTTTTTCAACACCAACACAAGTGCGAAAAGTGGTTTTTCAACACAAACACAAGTGCGAAAAGTGGTTTTTCAACACTATCACAAGTGCAAAAAGTGTTTTTTCCACACTAATACAAGTGCAAAAGTGGTTTCCTGCACCAACACAAGTGCGAAAAGTGGTTTTTCAACACTAACACAAGTGCGAAAAGTGGTTTTTCAACACTAACACAAGTGCGAAAAGTGGTTTTTCAACACTAACACAAGTGCAAAAAGTGGTTTTTCAACACTAACACAAGTGCGAAAAGTGGTTTTTCAACACTAACACAAGTGCGAAAAGTGTTTTTCCCACACTAATACAAGTGCAAAAGTGGCTTCCTGCACCAACACAAGTGCGAAAAGTGGTTTTTCAACACAAACACAAGTGCGAAAAGTGGTTTTTCAACACTATCACAAGTGCAAAAAGTGTTTTTTCCACACTAATACAAGTGCAAAAGTCGTTTCCTGCACCAACACAAGTGCGAAAAGTGGTTTTTCAACACTAACACAAGTGCGAAAAGTGGTGTTTCAACACTATCACAAGTGCAAAAAGTGTTTTTTCCACACTAATACAAGTGCAAAAGTGGTTTCCTGCACCAACACAAGTGCGAAAAGTGGTTTTTCAACACTAACACAAGTGCGAAAAGTGGTTTTTCAACACTATCACAAGTGCAAAAAGTGTTTTTTCCACACTAATACAAGTGCAAAAGTGGTTTCCTGCACAAACACAAGTGCGAAAAGTGGTTTTTCAACACTAACACAAGTGCGAAAAGTGGATTTTCAACACTAACACAAGTGCGAAAAGTGTTTTTTCCACACTAATACAAGTGCAAAAGTGGTTTCCTGCACCAACACAAGTGCGAAAAGTGGTTTTTCAACACTAACACAAGTGTGAAAAGTGGTTTTTCAACACTAACACAAGTGCGAAAAGTGGTTTTTCAACACTATCACAAGTGCAAAAAGTGTTTTTTCCACACTAATACAAGTGCAAAAGTGGTTTCCTGCACCAACACAAGTGCGAAAAGTGGTTTTTCAACACTAACACAAGTGCGAAAAGTGGTTTTTCAACACTAACACAAGTGCGAAAAGTGGTTTTTCAACACTAACACAAGTGCGAAAAGTGGTTTTTCAACACTAACGCAAGTGCGAAAAGTGGTTTTTCAACACTAACACAAGTGCGAAAAGTGGTTTTTCCACACTAATACAAGTGCAAAGGTGATTTCCTGCACCAACACAAGTGCGAAAAGTGGTTTTTCAACACTAACACAAGTGCGAAAAGTGTTTTTTCCACACTAATACAAGTGCAAAAGTGGTTTCCTGCACCAACACAAGTGTGAAAGGTGGTTTTTCAACACTAACACAAGCGCGAAAAGTGGTTTTTCAACACTAACACAAGTGCAAAAAGTGGTTTTTCAACACTAACACAAGTGCGAAAAGTGGTTTTTCCACACTAATACAAGTGCAAAAGTGGTTTCCTGCACCAACACAAGTGCGAAAAGTGGTTTTTCAACACTAACACAAGTGCGAAAAGTGGTTTTTCAACACTATCACAAGTGCAAAAAGTGTTTTTTCCACACTAATACAAGTGCAAAAGTGGTTTCCTGCACCAACACAAGTGCGAAAAGTGGTTTTTCAACACTAACACAAGTGCGAAAAGTGGTTTTTCAACACTAACACAAGTGCGAAAAGTGGTTTTTCAACACTAACACAAGTGCGAAAAGTGGTTATTCCACACTAATACAAGTGCAAAAGTGGTTTCCTGCACCAACACAAGTGCAAAAAGTGGTTTTTCAACTCTAACACAAGTGCGAAAAGTGGTTTTCCACACTAATACAAGTGCAAAAGTGGTTTCCTGCACCAGCACAAGTGCGAAAAGTGGTTTTTCAACACTAACACAAGTGCGAAAAGTGGTTTTTCAACACTATCACAAATGCAAAAAGTGTTTTTTCCACACTAATACAAGTGCAAAAGTAGTTTCCTGCACCAACACAAGTGCGAAAAGTGGTTTTTCAACACTAACACAAGTGCAAAAAGCGGTTTTTCAACACTAACACAAGTGCGAAAAGTGTTTTTTCCACACTAATACAAGTGCAAAAGTGGTTTCCTGCACCAACACAAGTGCGAAAAGTGGTTTTTCAACACTAACACAAGTGCGAAAAGTGGTTTTTCAAGACTAACACAAGTGCGAAAAGTGGTTTTTCAACACTAACACAAGTGCGAAAAGTGGTTTTTCCACACTAATACAAGTGAAAAAGTGGTTTCCTGCACCAACACAAGTGCGAAAAGTGGTTTTTCAACACTAACACAAGTGCGAAAAGTGGTTTTTCAACACTATCACAAGTGCAAAAAGTGTTTTTTCCACACTAATACAAGTGCAAAAGTGGTTTCCTGCACCAACACAAGTGCGAAAAGTGGTTTTTCAACACTAACACAAGTGCGAAAAGTGGTTTTTCAACACTAACACAAGTGCGAAAAGTGGTGTTTCAACACTATCACAAGTGCAAAAAGTGTTTTTTCCACACTAATACAAGTGCAAAAGTGGTTTCCTGCACCAACACAAGTGCGAAAAGTGGTTTTTCAACACTAACACAAGTGCGAAAAGTGGTTTTTCAACACTATCACAAGTGCAAAAAGTGTTTTTTCCACACTAATACAAGTGCAAAAGTGGTTTCCTGCACCAACACAAGTGCGAAAAGTGGTTTTTCAACACTAACACAAGTGCGAAAAGTGGATTTTCAACACTAACACAAGTGCGAAAAGTGGTTTTTCCACACTAATACAAGTGCAAAAGTGGTTTCTTGCACCAACACAAGTGCGAAAAGTGGTTTTTCAACACTAACACAAGTGCGAAAAGTGGTTTTTCAACACAACACAAGTGCGAAAAGTGGTTTTTCAACACTATCACAAATGCAAAAAGTGTTTTTTCCACACTAATACAAGTGCAAAAGTAGTTTCCTGCACCAACACAAGTGCGAAAAGTGGTTTTTCAACACTAACACAAGTGCAAAAAGCGGTTTTTCAACACTAACACAAGTGCGAAAAGTGTTTTTTCCACACTAATACAAGTGCAAAAGTGGTTTCCTGCACCAACACAAGTGCGAAAAGTGGTTTTTCAACACTAACACAAGTGCGAAAAGTGGTTTTTCAAGACTAACACAAGTGCGAAAAGTGGTTTTTCAACACTAACACAAGTGCGAAAAGTGGTTTTTCCACACTAATACAAGTGAAAAAGTGGTTTCCTGCACCAACACAAGTGCGAAAAGTGGTTTTTCAACACTAACACAAGTGCGAAAAGTGGTTTTTCAACACTATCACAAGTGCAAAAAGTGTTTTTTCCACACTAATACAAGTGCAAAAGTGGTTTCCTGCACCAACACAAGTGCGAAAAGTGGTTTTTCAACACTAACACAAGTGCGAAAAGTGGTTTTTCAACACTAACACAAGTGCGAAAAGTGGTGTTTCAACACTATCACAAGTGCAAAAAGTGTTTTTTCCACACTAATACAAGTGCAAAAGTGGTTTCCTGCACCAACACAAGTGCGAAAAGTGGTTTTTCAACACTAACACAAGTGCGAAAAGTGGTTTTTCAACACTATCACAAGTGCAAAAAGTGTTTTTTCCACACTAATACAAGTGCAAAAGTGGTTTCCTGCACCAACACAAGTGCGAAAAGTGGTTTTTCAACACTAACACAAGTGCGAAATGTGGATTTTCAACACTAACACAAGTGCGAAAAGTGGTTTTTCCACACTAATACAAGTGCAAAAGTGGTTTCTTGCACCAACACAAGTGCGAAAAGTGGTTTTTCAACACTAACACAAGTGCGAAAAGTGGTTTTTCAACACAACACAAGTGCGAAAAGTGGTTTTTCAACACTATCACAAATGCAAAAAGTGTTTTTTTCCACACTAATACAAGTGCAAAAGTAGTTTCCTGCACCAACACAAGTGCGAAAAGTGGTTTTTCAACACTAACACAAGTGCAAAAAGTGTTTTTTCCACACTAATACAAGTGCAAAAGTGGTTTCCTGCACCAACACAAGTGCGAAAAGTGGTTTTTCAACACAAACACAAGTGCTAAAAGTGGTTTTTCAACACTAACACAAGTGCGAAAAGTGGTTTTTCAACACTAACACAAGTGCAAAAAGTGGTTTTTCAACACTAACACAAGTGCGAAAAGTGGTTTTTCAACACTAACACAAGTGCGAAAAGTGTTTTTCCCACACTAATACAAGTGCAAAAGTGGCTTCCTGCACCAACACAAGTGCGAAAAGTGGTTTTTCAACACAAACACAAGTGCGAAAAGTGGTTTTTCAACACTATCACAAGTGCAAAAAGTGTTTTTTCCACACTAATACAAGTGCAAAAGTCGTTTCCTGCACCAACACAAGTGCGAAAAGTGGTTTTTCAACACTAACACAAGTGCGAAAAGTGGTGTTTCAACACTATCACAAGTGCAAAAAGTGTTTTTTCCACACTAATACAAGTGCAAAAGTGGTTTCCTGCACCAACACAAGTGCGAAAAGTGGTTTTTCAACACTAACACAAGTGCGAAAAGTGGTTTTTCAACACTATCACAAGTGCAAAAAGTGTTTTTTCCACACTAATACAAGTGCAAAAGTGGTTTCCTGCACCAACACAAGTGCGAAAAGTGGTTTTTCAACACTAACACAAGTGCAAAAAGTGGATTTTGAACACTAACACAAGTGCGAAAAGTGGTTTTTCCACACTAATACAAGTGCAAAAGTGGTTTCCTGCACCAACACAAGTGCGAAAAGTGGTTTTTCAACACTAACACAAGTGTGAAAAGTGGTTTTCAACACTAACACAAGTGCGAAAAGTGGTTTTTCAACACTATCACAAGTGCAAAAAGTGTTTTTTTCCACACTAATACAAGTGCAAAAGTGGTTTCCTGCACCAACACAAGTGCGAAAAGTGGTTTTTCAACACTAACACAAGTGCGAAAAGTGGTTTTTCAACACTAACACAAGTGCGAAAAGTGGTTTTTCAACACTAACACAAGTGCGAAAAGTGGTTTTTCAACACTAACACAAGTGCGAAAAGTGGTTTTTCAACACTAACACAAGTGCGAAAAGTGGTTTTTCCACACTAATACAAGTGCAAAGGTGATTTCCTGCACCAACACAAGTGCGAAAAGTGGTTTTTCAACACTAACACAAGTGCGAAAAGTGTTTTTTCCACACTAATACAAGTGCAAAAGTGGTTTCCTGCACCAACACAAGTGTGAAAGGTGGTTTTTCAACACTAACACAAGTGCGAAAAGTGGTTTTTCAACACTAACACAAGTGCAAAAAGTGGTTTTTCAACACTAACACAAGTGCGAAAAGTGGTTTTTCCACACTAATACAAGTGCAAAAGTGGTTTCCTGCACCAACACAAGTGCGAAAAGTGGTTTTTCAACACTAACACAAGTGCGAAAAGTGGTTTTTCAACACTATCACAAGTGCAAAAAGTGTTTTTTCCACACTAATACAAGTGCAAAAGTGGTTTCCTGCACCAACACAAGTGCGAAAAGTGGTTTTTCAACACTAACACAAGTGCGAAAAGTGGTTTTTCAACACTAACACAAGTGCGAAAAGTGGTTTTTCAACACTAACACAAGTGCGAAAAGTGGTTATTCCACACTAATACAAGTGCAAAAGTGGTTTCCTGCACCAACACAAGTGCAAAAAGTGGTTTTTCAACTCTAACACAAGTGCGAAAAGTGGTTTTACACACTAATACAAGTGCAAAAGTGGTTTCCTGCACCAGCACAAGTGCGAAAAGTGGTTTTTCAACACTAACACAAGTGCGAAAAGTGGTTTTTCAACACTATCACAAATGCAAAAAGTGTTTTTTCCACACTAATACAAGTGCAAAAGTAGTTTCCTGCACCAACACAAGTGCGAAAAGTGGTTTTTCAACACTAACACAAGTGCAAAAAGCGGTTTTTCAACACTAACACAAGTGCGAAAAGTGTTTTTTCCACACTAATACAAGTGCAAAAGTGGTTTCCTGCACCAACACAAGTGCGAAAAGTGGTTTTTCAACACTAACACAAGTGCGAAAAGTGGTTTTTCAAGACTAACACAAGTGCGAAAAGTGGTTTTTCAACACTAACACAAGTGCGAAAAGTGGTTTTTCCACACTAATACAAGTGAAAAAGTGGTTTCCTGCACCAACACAAGTGCGAAAAGTGGTTTTTCAACACTAACACAAGTGCGAAAAGTGGTTTTTCAACACTATCACAAGTGCAAAAAGTGTTTTTTCCACACTAATACAAGTGCAAAAGTGGTTTCCTGCACCAACACAAGTGCGAAAAGTGGTTTTTCAACACTAACACAAGTGCGAAAAGTGGTTTTTCAACACTAACACAAGTGCGAAAAGTGCTGTTTCAACACTATCACAAGTGCAAAAAGTGTTTTTTCCACACTAATACAAGTGCAAAAGTGGTTTCCTGCACCAACACAAGTGCGAAAAGTGGTTTTTCAACACTAACACAAGTGCGAAAAGTGGTTTTTCAACACTATCACAAGTGCAAAAAGTGTTTTTTCCACACTAATACAAGTGCAAAAGTGGTTTCCTGCACCAACACAAGTGCGAAAAGTGGTTTTTCAACACTAACACAAGTGCGAAAAGTGGATTTTCAACACTAACACAAGTGCGAAAAGTGGTTTTTCCACACTAATACAAGTGCAAAAGTGGTTTCTTGCACCAACACAAGTGCGAAAAGTGGTTTTTCAACACTAACACAAGTGCGAAAAGTGGTTTTTCAAGACTAACACAAGTGCGAAAAGTGGTTTTTCAACACTATCACAAATGCAAAAAGTGTTTTTTCCACACTAATACAAGTGCAAAAGTAGTTTCCTGCACCAACACAAGTGCGAAAAGTGGTTTTTCAACACTAACACAAGTGCAAAAAGTGGTTTTTCAACACTAACACAAGTGCGAAAAGTGTTTTTTCCACACTAATACAAGTGCAAAAGTGGTTTCCTGCACCAACACAAGTGCGAAAAGTGGTTTTTCAACACTAACACAAGTGCGAAAAGTGGTTTTTCAAGACTAACACAAGTGCGAAAAGTGGTTTTTCAACACTAACACAAGTGCGAAAAGTGGTTTTTCCACACTAATACAAGTGCAAAATTGGTTTCCTGCACCAACACAAGTGCGAAAAGTGGTTTTTCAACACTAACACAAGTGCGAAAAGTGGTTTTTCAACACTATCACAAGTGCAAAAAGTGTTTTTTCCACACTAATACAAGTGCAAAAGTGGTTTCCTGCACCAACACAAGTGCGAAAAGTGGTTTTTCAACACTAACACAAGTGCGAAAAGTGGTTTTTCAACACTAACACAAGTGCGAAAAGTGGTGTTTCAACACTATCACAAGTGCAAAAAGTGTTTTTTCCACACTAATACAAGTGCAAAAGTGGTTTCCTGCACCAACACAAGTGCGAAAAGTGGTTTTTCAACACTAACACAAGTGCGAAAAGTGGTTTTTCAACACTATCACAAGTGCAAAAAGTGTTTTTTTCCACACTAATACAAGTGCAAAAGTGGTTTCCTGCACCAACACAAGTGCGAAAAGTGGTTTTTCAACACTAACACAAGTG
This sequence comes from Myxine glutinosa, assembly GCF_964187855.1. NCBI lineage: Eukaryota > Metazoa > Chordata > Myxini > Myxiniformes > Myxinidae > Myxine > Myxine glutinosa. The sequence goes on along the minus strand of NW_027616498.1, from coordinate 231,948 downwards.
CGAAAAGTGGATTTTCAACACTAACACAAGTGCGAAAAGTGGTTTTTCAACACTAACACAAGTGCGAAAAGTGGTTTTTCAACACTAACACAAGTGCGAAAGTGGTTTCCTGCACCAACACAAGTGCGAAAAGTGGTTTTTCAACACTAACACAAGTGCGAAAAGTGGTTTTTCAACACTAACACAAGTGCGAAAAGTGGTGTTTCAACACTATCACAAGTGCAAAAAGTGTTTTTTCCACACTAATACAAGTGCAAAAGTGGTTTCCTACACCAACACAAGTGCGAAAAGTGGTTTTTCAACACTAACACAAGTGCGAAAAGTGGTTTTTCAACACTATCACAAGTGCAAAAAGTGTTTTTTCCACACTAATACAAGTGCAAAAGTGGTTTCCTGCACCAACACAAGTGCGAAAAGTGGTTTTTCAACACTAACACAAGTGCGAAAAGTGGTTTTTCAACACTAACACAAGTGCAAAAAGTGGTTTTTCAACACTAACACAAGTGCGAAAAGTGGTTTTTCCACACTAATACAAGTGCAAAAGTGGTTTCCTGCACCAACACAAGTGCGAAAAGTGGTTTTTCAACACTAACACAAGTGCAAAAAGTGGGTTTTCAACACTAACACAAGTGCGAAAAGTGGTTTTTCCACACTAATACAAGTGCAAAAGTGGTTTCCTTCACCAACACAAGTGCGAAAAGTGGTTTTTCAACACTAACACAAGTGCGAAAAGTGGATTTTCAACACTAACACAAGTGCGAAAAGTGGTTTTCCACACTAATACAAGTGCAAAAGTGGTTTCCCGCACCAACACAAGTGCGAAAAGTGGTTTTTCAACACTAACACAAGTGCAAAAAGTGGTTTTTCAACACTAACACAAGTGCGAAAAGTGGTTTTTCCACAGCTAATACAAGTGCAAAAGTGGTTTCCTGCACCAACACAAGTGCGAAAAGTGGTTTTTCAACACTAACACAAGTGCAAAAAGTGGTTTTTCAACACTAACACAAGTGCAAAAAGTGGTTTTTCAACACTAACACAAGTGCGAAAAGTGGTTTTACCACACTAATATAAGTGCAAAAGTGGTTTCCTGCACCAACACAAGTGCGAAAGTGGTTTTTCAACACTAACACAAGTGTGAAAAGTGGTTTTTCAACACTAACACAAGTGCGAAAAGTGATTTTTCAACACTATCACAAGTGCAAAAAGTGTTTTTTCCACACTAATACAAGTGCAAAAGTGGTTTCCTGCACCAACACAAGTGCGAAAAGTGGTTTTTCAACACTAACACAAGTGCGAAAAGTGGTTTTTCAACACTAACACAAGTGCGAAAAATGGTTTTTCAACACTAACACAAGTGCAAAAAGTGGTTTTTCAACACTAACACAAGTGCGAAAAGTGGTTTTTCAACACTAACACAAGTGCGAAAAGTGTTTTTTCCACACTAATACAAGTGCAAAAGTGGTTTCCTGCACCAACACAAGTGCGAAAAGTGGTTTTTCAACACCAACACAAGTGCGAAAAGTGGTTTTTCAACACAAACACAAGTGCGAAAAGTGGTTTTTCAACACTATCACAAGTGCAAAAAGTGTTTTTTCCACACTAATACAAGTGCAAAAGTGGTTTCCTGCACCAACACAAGTGCGAAAAGTGGTTTTTCAACACTAACACAAGTGCGAAAAGTGGTTTTTCAACACTAACACAAGTGCGAAAAGTGGTTTTTCAACACTAACACAAGTGCAAAAAGTGGTTTTTCAACACTAACACAAGTGCGAAAAGTGGTTTTTCAACACTAACACAAGTGCGAAAAGTGTTTTTCCCACACTAATACAAGTGCAAAAGTGGCTTCCTGCACCAACACAAGTGCGAAAAGTGGTTTTTCAACACAAACACAAGTGCGAAAAGTGGTTTTTCAACACTATCACAAGTGCAAAAAGTGTTTTTTCCACACTAATACAAGTGCAAAAGTCGTTTCCTGCACCAACACAAGTGCGAAAAGTGGTTTTTCAACACTAACACAAGTGCGAAAAGTGGTGTTTCAACACTATCACAAGTGCAAAAAGTGTTTTTTCCACACTAATACAAGTGCAAAAGTGGTTTCCTGCACCAACACAAGTGCGAAAAGTGGTTTTTCAACACTAACACAAGTGCGAAAAGTGGTTTTTCAACACTATCACAAGTGCAAAAAGTGTTTTTTCCACACTAATACAAGTGCAAAAGTGGTTTCCTGCACCAACACAAGTGCGAAAAGTGGTTTTTCAACACTAACACAAGTGCGAAAAGTGGATTTTCAACACTAACACAAGTGCGAAAAGTGGTTTTTCCACACTAATACAAGTGCAAAAGTGGTTTCCTGCACCAACACAAGTGCGAAAAGTGGTTTTTCAACACTAACACAAGTGTGAAAAGTGGTTTTTCAACACTAACACAAGTGCGAAAAGTGGTTTTTCAACACTATCACAAGTGCAAAAAGTGTTTTTTCCACACTAATACAAGTGCAAAAGTGGTTTCCTGCACCAACACAAGTGCGAAAAGTGGTTTTTCAACACTAACACAAGTGCGAAAAGTGGTTTTTCAACACTAACACAAGTGCGAAAAGTGGTTTTTCAACACTAACACAAGTGCGAAAAGTGGTTTTTCAACACTAACACAAGTGCGAAAAGTGGTTTTTCAACACTAACACAAGTGCGAAAAGTGGTTTTTCCACACTAATACAAGTGCAAAGGTGATTTCCTGCACCAACACAAGTGCGAAAAGTGGTTTTTCAACACTAACACAAGTGCGAAAAGTGTTTTTTCCACACTAATACAAGTGCGAAAAGTGGTTTTTCCACACTAATACAAGTGCAAAAGTGGATTCCTGCACCAACACAAGTGCGAAAAGTGGTTTTTCCTACACTAACACAAGTGCGAAAAGTGGTTTTTCAACACTATCACAAGTGCAAAAAGTGTTTTTTCCACACTAATACAAGTGCAAAAGTGGTTTCCTGCACCAACACAAGTGCGAAAAGTGGTTTTTCAACACTAACACAAGTGCGAAAAGTGGTTTTTCAACACTAACACAAGTGCGAAAAGTGGTTTTTCAACACTAACACAAGTGCGAAAAGTGGTTATTCCACACTAATACAAGTGCAAAAGTGGTTTCCTGCACCAACACAAGTGCAAAAAGTGGTTTTTCAACTCTAACACAAGTGCGAAAAGTGGTTTTCCACACTAATACAAGTGCAAAAGTGGTTTCCTGCACCAGCACAAGTGCGAAAAGTGGTTTTTCAACACTAACACAAGTGCGAAAAGTGGTTTTTCAACACTATCACAAATGCAAAAAGTGTTTTTTCCACACTAATACAAGTGCAAAAGTAGTTTCCTGCACCAACACAAGTGCGAAAAGTGGTTTTTCAACACTAACACAAGTGCAAAAAGCGGTTTTTCAACACTAACACAAGTGCGAAAAGTGTTTTTTCCACACTAATACAAGTGCAAAAGTGGTTTCCTGCACCAACACAAGTGCGAAAAGTGGTTTTTCAACACTAACACAAGTGCGAAAAGTGGTTTTTCAAGACTAACACAAGTGCGAAAAGTGGTTTTTCAACACTAACACAAGTGCGAAAAGTGGTTTTTCCACACTAATACAAGTGAAAAAGTGGTTTCCTGCACCAACACAAGTGCGAAAAGTGGTTTTTCAACACTAACACAAGTGCGAAAAGTGGTTTTTCAACACTATCACAAGTGCAAAAAGTGTTTTTTCCACACTAATACAAGTGCAAAAGTGGTTTCCTGCACCAACACAAGTGCGAAAAGTGGTTTTTCAACACTAACACAAGTGCGAAAAGTGGTTTTTCAACACTAACACAAGTGCGAAAAGTGGTGTTTCAACACTATCACAAGTGCAAAAAGTGTTTTTTCCACACTAATACAAGTGCAAAAGTGGTTTCCTGCACCAACACAAGTGCGAAAAGTGGTTTTTCAACACTAACACAAGTGCGAAAAGTGGTTTTTCAACACTATCACAAGTGCAAAAAGTGTTTTTTCCACACTAATACAAGTGCAAAAGTGGTTTCCTGCACCAACACAAGTGCGAAAAGTGGTTTTTCAACACTAACACAAGTGCGAAAAGTGGATTTTCAACACTAACACAAGTGCGAAAAGTGGTTTTTCCACACTAATACAAGTGCAAAAGTGGTTTCTTGCACCAACAAAAGTGCGAAAAGTGGTTTTTCAACACTAACACAAGTGCGAAAAGTGGTTTTTCAAGACTAACACAAGTGCGAAAAGTGGTTTTTCAACACTATCACAAATGCAAAAAGTGTTTTTTCCACACTAATACAAGTGCAAAAGTAGTTTCCTGCACCAACACAAGTGCGAAAAGTGGTTTTTCAACACTAACACAAGTGCAAAAAGTGTTTTTTCCACACTAATACAAGTGCAAAAGTGGTTTCCTGCACCAACACAAGTGCGAAAAGTGGTTTTTCAACACTAACACAAGTGCGAAAAGTGGTTTTTCAACACTAACACAAGTGCGAAAAGTGGTTTTTCAACACTAACACAAGTGCAAAAAGTGGTTTTTCAACACTAACACAAGTGCGAAAAGTGGTTTTTCAACACTAACACAAGTGCGAAAAGTGTTTTTCCCACACTAATACAAGTGCAAAAGTGGCTTCCTGCACCAACACAAGTGCGAAAAGTGGTTTTTCAACACAAACACAAGTGCGAAAAGTGGTTTTTCAACACTATCACAAGTGCAAAAAGTGTTTTTTCCACACTAATACAAGTGCAAAAGTCGTTTCCTGCACCAACACAAGTGCGAAAAGTGGTTTTTCAACACTAACACAAGTGCGAAAAGTGGTGTTTCAACACTATCACAAGTGCAAAAGTGTTTTTTCCACACTAATACAAGTGCAAAAGTGGTTTCCTGCACCAACACAAGTGCGAAAAGTGGTTTTTCAACACTAACACAAGTGCGAAAAGTGGTTTTTCAACACTATCACAAGTGCAAAAAGTGTTTTTTCCACACTAATACAAGTGCAAAAGTGGTTTCCTGCACCAACACAAGTGCGAAAAGTGGTTTTTCAACACTAACACAAGTGCGAAAAGTGGATTTTCAACACTAACACAAGTGCGAAAAGTGGTTTTTCCACACTAATACAAGTGCAAAAGTGGTTTCCTGCACCAACACAAGTGCGAAAAGTGGTTTTTCAACACTAACACAAGTGTGAAAAGTGGTTTTTCAACACTAACACGAGTGCGAAAAGTGGTTTTTCAACACTATCACAAGTGCAAAAAGTGTTTTTTCCACACTAATACAAGTGCAAAAGTGGTTTCCTGCACCAACACAAGTGCGAAAAGTGGTTTTTCAACACTAACACAAGTGCGAAAAGTGGTTTTTCAACACTAACACAAGTGCGAAAAGTGGTTTTTCAACACTAACACAAGTGCGAAAAGTGGTTTTTCAACACTAACACAAGTGCGAAAAGTGGTTTTTCAACACTAACACAAGTGCGAAAAGTGGTTTTTCCACACTAATACAAGTGCAAAGGTGATTTCCTGCACCAACACAAGTGCGAAAAGTGGTTTTTCAACACTAACACAAGTGCGAAAAGTGTTTTTTCCACACTAATACAAGTGCAAAAGTGGTTTCCTGCACCAACACAAGTGTGAAAGGTGGTTTTTCAACACTAACACAAGTGCGAAAAGTGGTTTTTCAACACTAACACAAGTGCAAAAAGTGGTTTTTCAACACTAACACAAGTGCGAAAAGTGGTTTTTCCACACTAATACAAGTGCAAAAGTGGTTTCCTGCACCAACACAAGTGCGAAAAGTGGTTTTTCAACACTAACACAAGTGCGAAAAGTGGTTTTTCAACACTATCACAAGTGCAAAAAGTGTTTTTTCCACACTAATACAAGTGCAAAAGTGGTTTCCTGCACCAACACAAGTGCGAAAAGTGGTTTTTCAACACTAACACAAGTGCGAAAAGTGGTTTTTCAACACTAACACAAGTGCGAAAAGTGGTTTTTCAACACTAACACAAGTGCGAAAAGTGGTTATTCCACACTAATACAAGTGCAAAAGTGGTTTCCTGCACCAACACAAGTGCAAAAAGTGGTTTTTCAACTCTAACACAAGTGCGAAAAGTGGTTTTCCACACTAATACAAGTGCAAAAGTGGTTTCCTGCACCAGCACAAGTGCGAAAAGTGGTTTTTCAACACTAACACAAGTGCGAAAAGTGGTTTTTCAACACTATCACAAATGCAAAAAGTGTTTTTTCCACACTAATACAAGTGCAAAAGTAGTTTCCTGCACCAACACAAGTGCGAAAAGTGGTTTTTCAACACTAACACAAGTGCAAAAAGCAGTTTTTCAACACTAACACAAGTGCGAAAAGTGTTTTTTCCACACTAATACAAGTGCAAAAGTGGTTTCCTGCACCAACACAAGTGCGAAAAGTGGTTTTTCAACACTAACACAAGTGCGAAAAGTGGTTTTTCAAGACTAACACAAGTGCGAAAAGTGGTTTTTCAACACTAACACAAGTGCGAAAAGTGGTTTTTCCACACTAATACAAGTGAAAAAGTGGTTTCCTGCACCAACACAAGTGCGAAAAGTGGTTTTTCAACACTAACACAAGTGCGAAAAGTGGTTTTTCAACACTATCACAAGTGCAAAAAGTGTTTTTTCCACACTAATACAAGTGCAAAAGTGGTTTCCTGCACCAACACAAGTGCGAAAAGTGGTTTTTCAACACTAACACAAGTGCGAAAAGTGGTTTTTCAACACTAACACAAGTGCGAAAAGTGGTGTTTCAACACTATCACAAGTGCAAAAAGTGTTTTTTCCACACTAATACAAGTGCAAAAGTGGTTTCCTGCACCAACACAAGTGCGAAAAGTGGTTTTTCAACACTAACACAAGTGCGAAAAGTGGTTTTTCAACACTATCACAAGTGCAAAAAGTGTTTTTTCCACACTAATACAAGTGCAAAAGTGGTTTCCTGCACCAACACAAGTGCGAAAAGTGGTTTTTCAACACTAACACAAGTGCGAAAAGTGGATTTTCAACACTAACACAAGTGCGAAAAGTGGTTTTTCCACACTAATACAAGTGCAAAAGTGGTTTCTTGCACCAACACAAGTGCGAAAAGTGGTTTTTCAACACTAACACAAGTGCGAAAAGTGGTTTTTCAAGACTAACACAAGTGCGAAAAGTGGTTTTTCAACACTATCACAAATGCAAAAAGTGTTTTTTCCACACTAATACAAGTGCAAAAGTAGTTTCCTGCACCAACACAAGTGCGAAAAGTGGTTTTTCAACACTAACACAAGTGCAAAAAGTGGTTTTTCAACACTAACACAAGTGCGAAAAGTGTTTTTTCCACACTAATACAAGTGCAAAAGTGGTTTCCTGCACCAACACAAGTGCGAAAAGTGGTTTTTCAACACTAACACAAGTGCGAAAAGTGGTTTTTCAAGACTAACACAAGTGCGAAAAGTGGTTTTTCAACACTAACACAAGTGCGAAAAGTGGTTTTTCCACACTAATACAAGTGCAAAATTGGTTTCCTGCACCAACACAAGTGCGAAAAGTGGTTTTTCAACACTAACACAAGTGTGAAAAGTGGTTTTTCAACACTATCACAAGTGCAAAAAGTGTTTTTTCCACACTAATACAAGTGCAAAAGTGGTTTCCTGCACCAACACAAGTGCGAAAAGTGGTTTTTCAACACTAACACAAGTGCGAAAAGTGGTTTTTCAACACTAACACAAGTGCGAAAAGTGGTGTTTCAACACTATCACAAGTGCAAAAAGTGTTTTTTCCACACTAATACAAGTGCAAAAGTGGTTTCCTGCACCAACACAAGTGCGAAAAGTGGTTTTTCAACACTAACACAAGTGCGAAAAGTGGTTTTTCAACACTATCACAAGTGCAAAAAGTGTTTTTTTCCACACTAATACAAGTGCAAAAGTGGTTTCCTGCACCAACACAAGTGCGAAAAGTGGTTTTTCAACACTAACCCAAGTGCGAAAAGTGGATTTTCAACACTAACACAAGTGCGAAAAGTGGTTTTTCAACACTAACACAAGTGCGAAAAGTGGTTTTTCAACACTAACACAAATGCGAAAGTGGTTTCCTGCACCAACACAAGTGCGAAAAGTGGTTTTTCAACACTAACACAAGTGCGAAAAGTGGTTTTTCAACACTAACACAAGTGCGAAAAGTGGTGTTTCAACACTATCACAAGTGCAAAAAGTGTTTTTTCCACACTAATACAAGTGCAAAAGTGGTTTCCTGCACCAACACAAGTGCGAAAAGTGGTTTTTCAACACTAACACAAGTGCGAAAAGTGGTTTTTCAACACTATCACAAGTGCAAAAAGTGTTTTTTCCACACTAATACAAGTGCAAAAGTGGTTTCCTGCACCAACACAAGTGCGAAAAGTGGTTTTTCAACACTAACACAAGTGCGAAAAGTGGATTTTCAACACTAACACAAGTGCGAAAAGTGGTTTTTCCACACTAATACAAGTGCAAAAGTGGTTTCTTGCACCAACACAAGTGCGAAAAGTGGTTTTTCAACACTAACACAAGTGCGAAAAGTGGTTTTTCAAGACTAACACAAGTGCGAAAAGTGGTTTTTCAACACTATCACAAATGCAAAAAGTGTTTTTTCCACACTAATACAAGTGCAAAAGTAGTTTCCTGCACCAACACAAGTGCGAAAAGTGGTTTTTCAACACTAACACAAGTGCAAAAAGTGGTTTTTCAACACTAACACAAGTGCGAAAAGTGTTTTTTCCACACTAATACAAGTGCAAAAGTGGTTTCCTGCACCAACACAAGTGCGAAAAGTGGTTTTTCAACACTAACACAAGTGCGAAAAGTGGTTTTTCAAGACTAACACAAGTGCGAAAAGTGGTTTTTCAACACTAATACAAGTGCAAAAGTGGTTTCCTGCACCAACACAAGTGCGAAAAGTGGTTTTTCAACACTAACACAAGTGCAAAAAGTGTTTTTTCCACACTAATACAAGTGCAAAAGTGGTTTCCTGCACCAACACAAGTGCGAAAAGTGGTTTTTCAACACTAACACAAGTGCGAAAAGTGGTTTTTCAACACTAACACAAGTGCGAAAAGTGGTTTTTCAACACTAACACAAGTGCAAAAAGTGGTTTTTCAACACTAACACAAGTGCGAAAAGTGGTTTTTCAACACTAACACAAGTGCGAAAAGTGTTTTTCCCACACTAATACAAGTGCAAAAGTGGCTTCCTGCACCAACACAAGTGCGAAAAGTGGTTTTTCAACACAAACACAAGTGCGAAAAGTGGTTTTTCAACACTATCACAAGTGCAAAAAGTGTTTTTTCCACACTAATACAAGTGCAAAAGTCGTTTCCTGCACCAACACAAGTGCGAAAAGTGGTTTTTCAACACTAACACAAGTGCGAAAAGTGGTGTTTCAACACTATCACAAGTGCAAAAAGTGTTTTTTCCACACTAATACAAGTGCAAAAGTGGTTTCCTGCACCAACACAAGTGCGAAAAGTGGTTTTTCAACACTAACACAAGTGCGAAAAGTGGTTTTTCAACACTATCACAAGTGCAAAAAGTGTTTTTTCCACACTAATACAAGTGCAAAAGTGGTTTCCTGCACCAACACAATTGCGAAAAGTGGTTTTTCAACACTAACACAAGTGCGAAAAGTGGATTTTCAACACTAACACAAGTGCGAAAAGTGGTTTTTCCACACTAATACAAGTGCAAAAGTGGTTTCCTGCACCAACACAAGTGCGAAAAGTGGTTTTTCAACACTAACACAAGTGTGAAAAGTGGTTTTTCAACACTAACACAAGTGCGAAAAGTGGTTTTTCAACACTATCACAAGTGCAAAAAGTGTTTTTTCCACACTAATACAAGTGCAAAAGTGGTTTCCTGCACCAACACAAGTGCGAAAAGTGGTTTTTCAACACTAACACAAGTGCGAAAAGTGGTTTTTCAACACTAACACAAGTGCGAAAAGTGGTTTTTCAACACTAACACAAGTGCGAAAAGTGGTTTTTCAACACTAACACAAGTGCGAAAAGTGGTTTTTCAACACTAACACAAGTGCGAAAAGTGGTTTTTCCACACTAATACAAGTGCAAAGGTGATTTCCTGCACCAACACAAGTGCGAAAAGTGGTTTTTCAACACTAACACAAGTGCGAAAAGTGTTTTTTCCACACTAATACAAGTGCAAAAGTGGTTTCCTGCACCAACACAAGTGTGAAAGGTGGTTTTTCAACACTAACACAAGTGCGAAAAGTGGTTTTTCAACACTAACACAAGTGCAAAAAGTGGTTTTTCAACACTAACACAAGTGCGAAAAGTGGTTTTTCCACACTAATACAAGTGCAAAAGTGGTTTCCTGCACCAACACAAGTGCGAAAAGTGGTTTTTCAACACTAACACAAGTGCGAAAAGTGGTTTTTCAACACTATCACAAGTGCAAAAAGTGTTTTTTCCACACTAATACAAGTGCAAAAGTGGTTTCCTGCACCAACACAAGTGCGAAAAGTGGTTTTTCAACACTAACACAAGTGCGAAAAGTGGTTTTTCAACACTAACACAAGTGCGAAAAGTGGTTTTTCAACACTAACACAAGTGCGAAAAGTGGTTATTCCACACTAATACAAGTGCAAAAGTGGTTTCCTGCACCAACACAAGTGCAAAAAGTGGTTTTTCAACTCTAACACAAGTGCGAAAAGTGGTTTTCCACACTAATACAAGTGCAAAAGTGGTTTCCTGCACCAGCACAAGTGCGAAAAGTGGTTTTTCAACACTAACACAAGTGCGAAAAGTGGTTTTTCAACACTATCACAAATGCAAAAAGTGTTTTTTCCACACTAATACAAGTGCAAAAGTAGTTTCCTGCACCAACACAAGTGCGAAAAGTGGTTTTTCAACACTAACACAAGTGCAAAAAGCAGTTTTTCAACACTAACACAAGTGCGAAAAGTGTTTTTTCCACACTAATACAAGTGCAAAAGTGGTTTCCTGCACCAACACAAGTGCGAAAAGTGGTTTTTCAACACTAACACAAGTGCGAAAAGTGGTTTTTCAAGACTAACACAAGTGCGAAAAGTGTTTTTTCAACACTAACACAAGTGCGAAAAGTGGTTTTTCCACACTAATACAAGTGAAAAAGTGGTTTCCTGCACCAACACAAGTGCGAAAAGTGGTTTTTCAACACTAACACAAGTGCGAAAAGTGGTTTTTCAACACTATCACAAGTGCAAAAAGTGTTTTTTCCACACTAATACAAGTGCAAAAGTGGTTTCCTGCACCAACACAAGTGCGAAAAGTGGTTTTTCAACACTAACACAAGTGCGAAAAGTGGTTTTTCAACACTAACACAAGTGCGAAAAGTGGTGTTTCAACACTATCACAAGTGCAAAAAGTGTTTTTTCCACACTAATACAAGTGCAAAAGTGGTTTCCTGCACCAACACAAGTGCGAAAAGTGGTTTTTCAACACTAACACAAGTGCGAAAAGTGGTTTTTCAACACTATCACAAGTGCAAAAAGTGTTTTTTCCACACTAATACAAGTGCAAAAGTGGTTTCCTGCACCAACACAAGTGCGAAAAGTGGTTTTTCAACACTAACACAAGTGCGAAAAGTGGATTTTCAACACTAACACAAGTGCGAAAAGTGGTTTTTCCACACTAATACAAGTGCAAAAGTGGTTTCTTGCACCAACACAAGTGCGAAAAGTGGTTTTTCAACACTAACACAAGTGCGAAAAGTGGTTTTTCAAGACTAACACAAGTGCGAAAAGTGGTTTTTCAACACTATCACAAATGCAAAAAGTGTTTTTTCCACACTAATACAAGTGCAAAAGTAGTTTCCTGCACCAACACAAGTGCGAAAAGTGGTTTTTCAACACTAACACAAGTGCAAAAAGTGGTTTTTCAACACTAACACAAGTGCGAAAAGTGTTTTTTCCACACTAATACAAGTGCAAAAGTGGTTTCCTGCACCAACACAAGTGCGAAAAGTGGTTTTTCAACACTAACACAAGTGCGAAAAGTGGTTTTTCAAGACTAACACAAGTGCGAAAAGTGGTTTTTCAACACTAACACAAGTGCGAAAAGTGGTTTTTCCACACTAATACAAGTGCAAAATTGGTTTCCTGCACCAACACAAGTGCGAAAAGTGGTTTTTCAACACTAACACAAGTGTGAAAAGTGGTTTTTCAACACTATCACAAGTGCAAAAAGTGTTTTTTCCACACTAATACAAGTGCAAAAGTGGTTTCCTGCACCAACACAAGTGCGAAAAGTGGTTTTTCAACACTAACACAAGTGCGAAAAGTGGTTTTTCAACACTAACACAAGTGCGAAAAGTGGTGTTTCAACACTATCACAAGTGCAAAAAGTGTTTTTTCCACACTAATACAAGTGCAAAAGTGGTTTCCTGCACCAACACAAGTGCGAAAAGTGGTTTTTCAACACTAACACAAGTGCGAAAAGTGGTTTTTCAACACTATCACAAGTGCAAAAAGTGTTTTTTTCCACACTAATACAAGTGCAAAAGTGGTTTCCTGCACCAACACAAGTGCGAAAAGTGGTTTTTCAACACTAACACAAGTGCGAAAAGTGGATTTTCAACACTAACACAAGTGCGAAAAGTGGTTTTTCAACACTAACACAAGTGCGAAAAGTGGTTTTTCAACACTAACACAAATGCGAAAGTGGTTTCCTGCACCAACACAAGTGCGAAAAGTGGTTTTTCAACACTAACACAAGTGCAAAAAGTGGTTTTTCAACACTAACACAAGTGCGAAAAGTGGTGTTTCAACACTATCACAAGTGCAAAAAGTGTTTTTTCCACACTAATACAAGTGCAAAAGTGGTTTCCTGCACCAACACAAGTGCGAAAAGTGGTTTTTCAACACTAACACAAGTGCGAAAAGTGGTTTTTCAACACTATCACAAGTGCAAAAAGTGTTTTTTCCACACTAATACAAGTGCAAAAGTGGTTTCCTGCACCAACACAAGTGCGAAAAGTGGTTTTTCAACACTAACACAAGTGCGAAAAGTGGATTTTCAACACTAACACAAGTGCGAAAAGTGGTTTTTCCACACTAATACAAGTGCAAAAGTGGTTTCTTGCACCAACACAAGTGCGAAAAGTGGTTTTTCAACACTAACACAAGTGCAAAAAGTGGTTTTTCAAGACTAACACAAGTGCGAAAAGTGGTTTTTCAACACTATCACAAATGCAAAAAGTGTTTTTTTCACACTAATACAAGTGCAAAAGTAGTTTCCTGCACCAACACAAGTGCGAAAAGTGGTTTTTCAACACTAACACAAGTGCAAAAAGTGGTTTTTCAACACTAACACAAGTGCGAAAAGTGTTTTTTCCACACTAATACAAGTGCAAAAGTGGTTTCCTGCACCAACACAAGTGCGAAAAGTGGTTTTTCAACACTAACACAAGTGCGAAAAGTGGTTTTTCAAGACTAACACAAGTGCGAAAAGTGGTTTTTCAACACTAACACAAGTGCGAAAAGTGGTTTTTCCACACTAATACAAGTGCAAAATTGGTTTCCTGCACCAACACAAGTGCGAAAAGTGGTTTTTCAACACTAACACAAGTGCGAAAAGTGGTTTTTCAACACTATCACAAGTGCAAAAAGTGTTTTTTCCACACTAATACAAGTGCAAAAGTGGTTTCCTGCACCAACACAAGTGCGAAAAGTGGTTTTTCAACACTAACACAAGTGCGAAAAGTGGTTTTTCAACACTAACACAAGTGCGAAAAGTGGTGTTTCAACACTATCACAAGTGCAAAAAGTGTTTTTTCCACACTAATACAAGTGCAAAAGTGGTTTCCTGCACCAACACAAGTGCGAAAAGTGGTTTTTCAACACTAACACAAGTGCGAAAAGTGGTTTTTCAACACTATCACAAGTGCAAAAAGTGTTTTTTTCCACACTAATACAAGTGCAAAAGTGGTTTCCTGCACCAACACAAGTGCGAAAAGTGGTTTTTCAACACTAACACAAGTGCGAAAAGTGGATTTTCAACACTAACACAAGTGCGAAAAGTGGTTTTTCAACACTAACACAAGTGCGAAAAGTGGTTTTTCAACACTAACACAAGTGCGAAAGTGGTTTCCTGCACCAACACAAGTGCGAAAAGTGGTTTTTCAACACTAACACAAGTGCGAAAAGTGGTTTTTCAACACTAACACAAGTGCGAAAAGTGGTGTTTCAACACTATCACAAGTGCAAAAAGTGTTTTTTCCACACTAATACAAGTGCAAAAGTGGTTTCCTGCACCAACACAAGTGCGAAAAGTGGTTTTTCAACACTAACACAAGTGCGAAAAGTGGTTTTTCAACACTATCACAAGTGCAAAAAGTGTTTTTTCCACACTAATACAAGTGCAAAAGTGGTTTCCTGCACCAACACAAGTGCGAAAAGTGGTTTTTCAACACTAACACAAGTGTGAAAAGTGGTTTTTCAACACTAACACAAGTGCGAAAAGTGGTTTTTCAACACTATCACAAGTGCAAAAAGTGTTTTTTCCACACTAATACAAGTGCAAAAGTGGTTTCCTGCACCAACACAAGTGCGAAAAGTGGTTTTTCAACACTAACACAAGTGCGAAAAGTGGTTTTTCAACACTAACACAAGTGCGAAAAGTGGTTTTTCAACACTAACACAAGTGCGAAAAGTGGTTTTTCAACACTAACACAAGTGCGAAAAGTGGTTTTTCAACACTAACACAAGTGCGAAAAGTGGTTTTTCCACACTAATACAAGTGCAAAAGTGGTTTCCTGCACCAACACAAGTGCGAAAAGTGGTTTTTCAACACTAACACAAGTGCGAAAAGTGGTTTTTCAACACTATCACAAGTGCAAAAAGTGTTTTTTCCACACTAATACAAGTGCAAAAGTGGTTTCCTGCACCAACACAAGTGCGAAAAGTGGTTTTTCAACACTAACACAAGTGCGAAAAGTGGTTTTTCAACACTAACACAAGTGCGAAAAGTGGTTTTTCAACACTAACACAAGTGCGAAAAGTGGTTATTCCACACTAATACAAGTGCAAAAGTGGTTTCCTGCACCAACACAAGTGCAAAAAGTGGTTTTTCAACTCTAACACAAGTGCGAAAAGTGGTTTTCCACACTAATACAAGTGCAAAAGTGGTTTCCTGCACCAGCACAAGTGCGAAAAGTGGTTTTTCAACACTAACACAAGTGCGAAAAGTGGTTTTTCAACACTATCACAAATGCAAAAAGTGTTTTTTCCACACTAATACAAGTGCAAAAGTAGTTTCCTGCACCAACACAAGTGCGAAAAGTGGTTTTTCAACACTAACACAAGTGCAAAAAGCAGTTTTTCAACACTAACACAAGTGCGAAAAGTGTTTTTTCCACACTAATACAAGTGCAAAAGTGGTTTCCTGCACCAACACAAGTGCGAAAAGTGGTTTTTCAACACTAACACAAGTGCGAAAAGTGGTTTTTCAAGACTAACACAAGTGCGAAAAGTGGTTTTTCAACACTAACACAAGTGCGAAAAGTGGTTTTTCCACACTAATACAAGTGAAAAAGTGGTTTCCTGCACCAACACAAGTGCGAAAAGTGGTTTTTCAACACTAACACAAGTGCGAAAAGTGGTTTTTCCACACTAATACAAGTGCAAAAGTGGTTTCCTGCACCAACACAAGTGTGAAAGGTGGTTTTTCAACACTAACACAAGTGCGAAAAGTGGTTTTTCAACACTAACACAAGTGCAAAAAGTGGTTTTTCAACACTAACACAAGTGCGAAAAGTGGTTTTTCCACACTAATACAAGTGCAAAAGTGGTTTCCTGCACCAACACAAGTGCGAAAAGTGGTTTTTCAACACTAACACAAGTGCGAAAAGTGGTTTTTCAACACTATCACAAGTGCAAAAAGTGTTTTTTCCACACTAATACAAGTGCAAAAGTGGTTTCCTGCACCAACACAAGTGCGAAAAGTGGTTTTTCAACACTAACACAAGTGCGAAAAGTGGTTTTTCAACACTAACACAAGTGCGAAAAGTGGTTTTTCAACACTAACACAAGTGCGAAAAGTGGTTATTCCACACTAATACAAGTGCAAAAGTGGTTTCCTGCACCAACACAAGTGCAAAAAGTGGTTTTTCAACTCTAACACAAGTGCGAAAAGTGGTTTTCCACACTAATACAAGTGCAAAAGTGGTTTCCTGCACCAGCACAAGTGCGAAAAGTGGTTTTTCAACACTAACACAAGTGCGAAAAGTGGTTTTTCAACACTATCACAAATGCAAAAAGTGTTTTTTCCACACTAATACAAGTGCAAAAGTAGTTTCCTGCACCAACACAAGTGCGAAAAGTGGTTTTTCAACACTAACACAAGTGCAAAAAGCAGTTTTTCAACACTAACACAAGTGCGAAAAGTGTTTTTTCCACACTAATACAAGTGCAAAAGTGGTTTCCTGCACCAACACAAGTGCGAAAAGTGGTTTTTCAACACTAACACAAGTGCGAAAAGTGGTTTTTCAAGACTAACACAAGTGCGAAAAGTGGTTTTTCAACACTAACACAAGTGCGAAAAGTGGTTTTTCCACACTAATACAAGTGAAAAAGTGGTTTCCTGCACCAACACAAGTGCGAAAAGTGGTTTTTCAACACTAACACAAGTGCGAAAAGTGGTTTTTCAACACTATCACAAGTGCAAAAAGTGTTTTTTCCACACTAATACAAGTGCAAAAGTGGTTTCCTGCACCAACACAAGTGCGAAAAGTGGTTTTTCAACACTAACACAAGTGCGAAAAGTGGTTTTTCAACACTAACACAAGTGCGAAAAGTGGTGTTTCAACACTATCACAAGTGCAAAAAGTGTTTTTTCCACACTAATACAAGTGCAAAAGTGGTTTCCTGCACCAACACAAGTGCGAAAAGTGGTTTTTCAACACTAACACAAGTGCGAAAAGTGGTTTTTCAACACTATCACAAGTGCAAAAAGTGTTTTTTCCACACTAATACAAGTGCAAAAGTGGTTTCCTGCACCAACACAAGTGCGAAAAGTGGTTTTTCAACACTAACACAAGTGCGAAAAGTGGATTTTCAACACTAACACAAGTGCGAAAAGTGGTTTTTCCACACTAATACAAGTGCAAAAGTGGTTTCTTGCACCAACACAAGTGCGAAAAGTGGTTTTTCAACACTAACACAAGTGCGAAAAGTGGTTTTTCAAGACTAACACAAGTGCGAAAAGTGGTTTTTCAACACTATCACAAATGCAAAAAGTGTTTTTTCCACACTAATACAAGTGCAAAAGTAGTTTCCTGCACCAACACAAGTGCGAAAAGTGGTTTTTCAACACTAACACAAGTGCAAAAAGTGGTTTTTCAACACTAACACAAGTGCGAAAAGTGTTTTTTCCACACTAATACAAGTGCAAAAGTGGTTTCCTGCACCAACACAAGTGCGAAAAGTGGTTTTTCAACACTAACACAAGTGCGAAAAGTGGTTTTTCAAGACTAACACAAGTGCGAAAAGTGGTTTTTCAACACTAACACAAGTGCGAAAAGTGGTTTTTCCACACTAATACAAGTGCAAAATTGGTTTCCTGCACCAACACAAGTGCGAAAAGTGGTTTTTCAACACTAACACAAGTGTGAAAAGTGGTTTTTCAACACTATCACAAGTGCAAAAAGTGTTTTTTCCACACTAATACAAGTGCAAAAGTGGTTTCCTGCACCAACACAAGTGCGAAAAGTGGTTTTTCAACACTAACACAAGTGCGAAAAGTGGTTTTTCAACACTAACACAAGTGCGAAAAGTGGTGTTTCAACACTATCACAAGTGCAAAAAGTGTTTTTTCCACACTAATACAAGTGCAAAAGTGGTTTCCTGCACCAACACAAGTGCGAAAAGTGGTTTTTCAACACTAACACAAGTGCGAAAAGTGGTTTTTCAACACTATCACAAGTGCAAAAAGTGTTTTTTTCCACACTAATACAAGTGCAAAAGTGGTTTCCTGCACCAACACAAGTGCGAAAAGTGGTTTTTCAACACTAACACAAGTGCGAAAAGTGGATTTTCAACACTAACACAAGTGCGAAAAGTGGTTTTTCAACACTAACACAAGTGCGAAAAGTGGTTTTTCAACACTAACACAAATGCGAAAGTGGTTTCCTGCACCAACACAAGTGCGAAAAGTGGTTTTTCAACACTAACACAAGTGCGAAAAGTGGTTTTTCAACACTAACACAAGTGCGAAAAGTGGTGTTTCAACACTATCACAAGTGCAAAAAGTGTTTTTTCCACACTAATACAAGTGCAAAAGTGGTTTCCTGCACCAACACAAGTGCGAAAAGTGGTTTTTCAACACTAACACAAGTGCGAAAAGTGGTTTTTCAACACTATCACAAGTGCAAAAAGTGTTTTTTCCACACTAATACAAGTGCAAAAGTGGTTTCCTGCACCAACACAAGTGCGAAAAGTGGTTTTTCAACACTAATACAAGTGCGAAAAGTGGATTTTCAACACTAACACAAGTGCGAAAAGTGGTTTTTCCACACTAATACAAGTGCAAAAGTGGTTTCTTGCACCAACACAAGTGCGAAAAGTGGTTTTTCAACACTAACACAAGTGCGAAAAGTGGTTTTTCAAGACTAACACAAGTGCGAAAAGTGGTTTTTCAACACTATCACAAATGCAAAAAGTGTTTTTTCCACACTAATACAAGTGCAAAAGTAGTTTCCTGCACCAACACAAGTGCGAAAAGTGGTTTTTCAACACTAACACAAGTGCAAAAAGTGGTTTTTCAACACTAACACAAGTGCGAAAAGTGTTTTTTCCACACTAATACAAGTGCAAAAGTGGTTTCCTGCACCAACACAAGTGCGAAAAGTGGTTTTTCAACACTAACACAAGTGCGAAAAGTGGTTTTTCAAGACTAACACAAGTGCGAAAAGTGGTTTTTCAACACTAACACAAGTGCGAAAAGTGGTTTTTCCACACTAATACAAGTGCAAAATTGGTTTCCTGCACCAACACAAGTGCGAAAAGTGGTTTTTCAACACTAACACAAGTGCGAAAAGTGGTTTTTCAACACTATCACAAGTGCAAAAAGTGTTTTTTCCACACTAATACAAGTGCAAAAGTGGTTTCTTGCACCAACACAAGTGCGAAAAGTGGTTTTTCAACACTAACACAAGTGCGAAAAGTGGTTTTTCAACACTAACACAAGTGCGAAAAGTGGTGTTTCAACACTATCACAAGTGCAAAAAGTGTTTTTTCCACACTAATACAAGTGCAAAAGTGGTTTCCTGCACCAACACAAGTGCGAAAAGTGGTTTTTCAACACTAACACAAGTGCGAAAAGTGGTTTTTCAACACTATCACAAGTGCAAAAAGTGTTTTTTTCCACACTAATACAAGTGCAAAAGTGGTTTCCTGCACCAACACAAGTGCGAAAAGTGGTTTTTCAACACTAACACAAGTGCGAAAAGTGGATTTTCAACACTAACACAAGTGCGAAAAGTGGTTTTTCAACACTAACACAAGTGCGAAAAGTGGTTTTTCAACACTAACACAAGTGCGAAAGTGGTTTCCTGCACCAACACAAGTGCGAAAAGTGGTTTTTCAACACTAACACAAGTGCGAAAAGTGGTTTTTCAACACTAACACAAGTGCGAAAAGTGGTGTTTCAACACTATCACAAGTGCAAAAAGTGTTTTTTCCACACTAATACAAGTGCAAAAGTGGTTTCCTGCACCAACACAAGTGCGAAAAGTGGTTTTTCAACACTAACACAAGTGCGAAAAGTGGTTTTTCAACACTATCACAAGTGCAAAAAGTGTTTTTTCCACACTAATACAAGTGCAAAAGTGGTTTCCTGCACCAACACAAGTGCGAAAAGTGGTTTTTCAACACTAACACAAGTGCGAAAAGTGGTTTTTCAACACTAACACAAGTGCAAAAAGTGGTTTTTCAACACTAACACAAGTGCGAAAAGTGGTTTTTCCACACTAATACAAGTGCAAAAGTGGTTTCCTGCACCAACACAAGTGCGAAAAGTGGTTTTTCAACACTAACACAAGTGCAAAAAGTGGGTTTTCAACACTAACACAAGTGCGAAAAGTGGTTTTTCCACACTAATACAAGTGCAAAAGTGGTTTCCTTCACCAACACAAGTTCGAAAAGTGGTTTTTCAACACTAACACAAGTGCGAAAAGTGGTTTTTCAACACTAACACAAGTGCGAAAAGTGGTTTTTCAACACTAACACAAGTGCGAAAAGTGGTTTTTCCACACTAATACAAGTGCAAAAGTGGTTTCCTGCACCAACACAAGTGCAAAAAGTGGTTTTTCAACTCTAACACAAGTGCGAAAAGTGGTTTTCCACACTAATACAAGTGCAAAAGTGGTTTCCTGCACCAGCACAAGTGCGAAAAGTGGTTTTTCAACACTAACACAAGTGCCAAAAGTGGTTTTTCAACACTATCACAAATGCAAAAAGTGTTTTTTCCACACTAATACAAGTGCAAAAGTAGTTTCCTGCACCAACACAAGTGCGAAAAGTGGTTTTTCAACACTAACACAAGTGCAAAAAGTGGTTTTTCAACACTAACACAAGTGCGAAAAGTGTTTTTTCCACACTAATACAAGTGCAAAAGTGGTTTCCTGCACCAACACAAGTGCGAAAAGTGGTTTTTCAACACTAACACAAGTGCGAAAAGTGGTTTTTCAAGACTAACACAAGTGCGAAAAGTGGTTTTTCAACACTAACACAAGTGCGAAAAGTGGTTTTTCCACACTAATACAAGTGAAAAAGTGGTTTCCTGCACCAACACAAGTGCAAAAAGTGGTTTTTCAACACTAACACAAGTGCGAAAAGTGGTTTTTCAACACTATCACAAGTGCAAAAAGTGTTTTTTCCACACTAATACAAGTGCAAAAGTGGTTTCCTGCACCAACACAAGTGCGAAAAGTGGTTTTTCAACACTAACACAAGTGCGAAAAGTGGTTTTTCAACACTAACACAAGTGCGAAAAGTGGTGTTTCAACACTATCACAAGTGCAAAAAGTGTTTTTTCCACACTAATACAAGTGCAAAAGTGGTTTCCTGCACCAACACAAGTGCGAAAAGTGGTTTTTCAACACTAACACAAGTGCGAAAAGTGGTTTTTCAACACTATCACAAGTGCAAAAAGTGTTTTTTCCACACTAATACAAGTGCAAAAGTGGTTTCCTGCACCAACACAAGTGCGAAAAGTGGTTTTTCAACACTAACACAAGTGCGAAAAGTGGTTTTTCAACACTAACACAAGTGCAAAAAGTGGTTTTTCAACACTAACACAAGTGCGAAAAGTGGTTTTTCCACACTAATACAAGTGCAAAAGTGGTTTCCTGCACCAACACAAGTGCGAAAAGTGGTTTTTCAACACTAACACAAGTGCAAAAAGTGGGTTTTCAACACTAACACAAGTGCGAAAAGTGGTTTTTCCACACTAATACAAGTGCAAAAGTGGTTTCCTTCACCAACACAAGTTCGAAAAGTGGTTTTTCAACACTAACACAAGTGCGAAAAGTGGTTTTTCAACACTAACACAAGTGCGAAAAGTGGTTTTTCAACACTAACACAAGTGCGAAAAGTGGTTTTTCCACACTAATACAAGTGCAAAAGTGGTTTCCTGCACCAACACAAGTGCAAAAAGTGGTTTTTCAACTCTAACACAAGTGCGAAAAGTGGTTTTCCACACTAATACAAGTGCAAAAGTGGTTTCCTGCACCAGCACAAGTGCGAAAAGTGGTTTTTCAACACTAACACAAGTGCCAAAAGTGGTTTTTCAACACTATCACAAATGCAAAAAGTGTTTTTTCCACACTAATACAAGTGCAAAAGTAGTTTCCTGCACCAACACAAGTGCGAAAAGTGGTTTTTCAACACTAACACAAGTGCAAAAAGTGGTTTTTCAACACTAACACAAGTGCGAAAAGTGTTTTTTCCACACTAATACAAGTGCAAAAGTGGTTTCCTGCACCAACACAAGTGCGAAAAGTGGTTTTTCAACACTAACACAAGTGCGAAAAGTGGTTTTTCAAGACTAACACAAGTGCGAAAAGTGGTTTTTCAACACTAACACAAGTGCGAAAAGTGGTTTTTCCACACTAATACAAGTGAAAAAGTGGTTTCCTGCACCAACACAAGTGCAAAAAGTGGTTTTTCAACACTAACACAAGTGCGAAAAGTGGTTTTTCAACACTATCACAAGTGCAAAAAGTGTTTTTTCCACACTAATACAAGTGCAAAAGTGGTTTCCTGCACCAACACAAGTGCGAAAAGTGGTTTTTCAACACTAACACAAGTGCGAAAAGTGGTTTTTCAACACTAACACAAGTGCGAAAAGTGGTGTTTCAACACTATCACAAGTGCAAAAAGTGTTTTTTCCACACTAATACAAGTGCAAAAGTGGTTTCCTGCACCAACACAAGTGCGAAAAGTGGTTTTTTCAACACTAACACAAGTGCGAAAAGTGGTTTTTCAACACTATCACAAGTGCAAAAAGTGTTTTTTCCACACTAATACAAGTGCAAAAGTGGTTTCCTGCACCAACACAAGTGCGAAAAGTGGTTTTTCAACACTAACACAAGTGCGAAAAGTGGATTTCAACACTAACACAAGTGCGAAAAGTGGTTTTTCCACACTAATACAAGTGCAAAAGTGGTTTCCTGCACCAACACAAGTGCGAAAAGTGGTTTTTCAACACTAACACAAGTGCGAAAAGTGGTTTTTCAAGACTAACACAAGTGCGAAAAGTGGTTTTTCAACACTATCACAAATGCAAAAAGTGTTTTTTCCACACTAATACAAGTGCAAAAGTAGTTTCCTGCACCAACACAAGTGCGAAAAGTGGTTTTTCAACACTAACACAAGTGCAAAAAGTGGTTTTTCAACACTAACACAAGTGCGAAAAGTGTTTTTTCCACACTAATACAAGTGCAAAAGTGGTTTCCTGCACCAACACAAGTGCGAAAAGTGGTTTTTCAACACTAACACAAGTGCGAAAAGTGGTTTTTCAAGACTAACACAAGTGCGAAAAGTGGTTTTTCAACACTAACACAAGTGCGAAAAGTGGTTTTTCCACACTAATACAAGTGAAAAATTGGTTTCCTGCACCAACACAAGTGCGAAAAGTGGTTTTTCAACACTAACACAAGTGCGAAAAGTGGTTTTTCAACACTATCACAAGTGCAAAAAGTGTTTTTTCCACACTAATACAAGTGCAAAAGTGGTTTCCTGCACCAACACAAGTGCGAAAAGTGGTTTTTCAACACTAACACAAGTGCGAAAAGTGGTTTTTCAACACCAACACAAGTGCGAAAAGTGGTGTTTCAACACTATCACAAGTGCAAAAAGTGTTTTTTCCACACTAATACAAGTGCAAAAGTGGTTTCCTGCACCAACACAAGTGCGAAAAGTGGTTTTTCAACACTAACACAAGTGCAAAAAGTAGTTTTTCAACACTAACACAAGTGCAAAAGTGGTTTTTCAACACTAACACAAGTGCGAAAAGTGGTTTTTCCACACTAATACAAGTGCAAAAAGTGGTTTCCTGCACCAACACAAGTGCGAAAAGTGGTTTTTCAACACTAACACAAGTGCGAAAAGTGGTTTTTCAACACTAACACAAGTGCAAAAAGTGGTTTTTCAACACTAACACAAGTGCGAAAAGTGGTTTTTCCACACTAATACAAGTGCAAAAGTGGTTTCCTGCACCAACACAAGTGCGAAAAGTGGTTTTTCAACACTAACACAAGTGCAAAAAGTGGGTTTTCAACACTAACACAAGTGCGAAAAGTGGTTTTTCCACACTAATACAAGTGCAAAAGTGGTTTCCTTCACCAACACAAGTTCGAAAAGTGGTTTTTCAACACTAACACAAGTGCGAAAAGTGGTTTTTCAACACTAACACAAGTGCGAAAAGTGGTTTTTCAACACTAACACAAGTGCGAAAAGTGGTTTTTCCACACTAATACAAGTGCAAAAGTGGTTTCCTGCACCAACACAAGTGCAAAAAGTGGTTTTTCAACTCTAACACAAGTGCGAAAAGTGGTTTTCCACACTAATACAAGTGCAAAAGTGGTTTCCTGCACCAGCACAAGTGCGAAAAGTGGTTTTTCAACACTAACACAAGTGCCAAAAGTGGTTTTTCAACACTATCACAAATGCAAAAAGTGTTTTTTCCACACTAATACAAGTGCAAAAGTAGTTTCCTGCACCAACACAAGTGCGAAAAGTGGTTTTTCAACACTAACACAAGTGCAAAAAGTGGTTTTTCAACACTAACACAAGTGCGAAAAGTGTTTTTTCCACACTAATACAAGTGCAAAAGTGGTTTCCTGCACCAACACAAGTGCGAAAAGTGGTTTTTCAACACTAACACAAGTGCGAAAAGTGGTTTTTCAAGACTAACACAAGTGCGAAAAGTGGTTTTTCAACACTAACACAAGTGCGAAAAGTGGTTTTTCCACACTAATACAAGTGAAAAAGTGGTTTCCTGCACCAACACAAGTGCAAAAAGTGGTTTTTCAACACTAACACAAGTGCGAAAAGTGGTTTTTCAACACTATCACAAGTGCAAAAAGTGTTTTTTCCACACTAATACAAGTGCAAAAGTGGTTTCCTGCACCAACACAAGTGCGAAAAGTGGTTTTTCAACACTAACACAAGTGCGAAAAGTGGTTTTTCAACACTAACACAAGTGCGAAAAGTGGTGTTTCAACACTATCACAAGTGCAAAAAGTGTTTTTTCCACACTAATACAAGTGCAAAAGTGGTTTCCTGCACCAACACAAGTGCGAAAAGTGGTTTTTCAACACTAACACAAGTGCGAAAAGTGGTTTTTCAACACTATCACAAGTGCAAAAAGTGTTTTTTCCACACTAATACAAGTGCAAAAGTGGTTTCCTGCACCAACACAAGTGCGAAAAGTGGTTTTTCAACACTAACACAAGTGCGAAAAGTGGATTTTCAACACTAACACAAGTGCGAAAAGTGGTTTTTTCACACTAATACAAGTGCAAAAGTGGTTTCCTGCACCAACACAAGTGCGAAAAGTGGTTTTTCAACACTAACACAAGTGCGAAAAGTGGTTTTTCAAGACTAACACAAGTGCGAAAAGTGGTTTTTCAACACTATCACAAATGCAAAAAGTGTTTTTTCCACACTAATACAAGTGCAAAAGTAGTTTCCTGCACCAACACAAGTGCGAAAAGTGGTTTTTCAACACTAACACAAGTGCAAAAAGTGGTTTTTCAACACTAACACAAGTGCGAAAAGTGTTTTTTCCACACTAATACAAGTGCAAAAGTGGTTTCCTGCACCAACACAAGTGCGAAAAGTGGTTTTTCAACACTAACACAAGTGCGAAAAGTGGTTTTTCAAGACTAACACAAGTGCGAAAAGTGGTTTTTCAACACTAACACAAGTGCGAAAAGTGGTTTTTCCACACTAATACAAGTGAAAAATTGGTTTCCTGCACCAACACAAGTGCGAAAAGTGGTTTTTCAACACTAACACAAGTGCGAAAAGTGGTTTTTCAACACTATCACAAGTGCAAAAAGTGTTTTTTCCACACTAATACAAGTGCAAAAGTGGTTTCCTGCACCAACACAAGTGCGAAAAGTGGTTTTTCAACACTAACACAAGTGCGAAAAGTGGTTTTTCAACACCAACACAAGTGCGAAAAGTGGTGTTTCAACACTATCACAAGTGCAAAAAGTGTTTTTTCCACACTAATACAAGTGCAAAAGTGGTTTCCTGCACCAACACAAGTGCGAAAAGTGGTTTTTCAACACTAACACAAGTGCGAAAAGTGGTTTTTCAACACTATCACAAGTGCAAAAAGTGTTTTTTCCACACTAATACAAGTGCAAAAATGGTTTCCTGCACCAACACAAGTGCGAAAAGTGGTTTTTCAACACTAACACAAGTGCGAAAAGTGGATTTTCAACACTAACACAAGTGCGAAAAGTGGTTTTCCACACTAATACAAGTGCAAAAGTGGTTTCCCGCACCAACACAAGTGCGAAAAGTGGTTTTTCAACACTAACACAAGTGCAAAAAGTGGTTTTTCAACACTAACACAAGTGCGAAAAGTGGTTTTTCCACACTAATACAAGTGCAAAAGTGGTTTCCTGCACCAACACAAGTGCGAAAAGTGGTTTTTCAACACTAACACAAGTGCAAAAAGTGGTTTTTCAACACTAACACAAGTGCAAAAAGTGGTTTTTCAACACTAACACAAGTGCGAAAAGTGGTTTTACCACACTAATATAAGTGCAAAAGTGGTTTCCTGCACCAACACAAGTGCGAAAGTGGTTTTTCAACACTAACACAAGTGTGAAAAGTGGTTTTTCAACACTAACACAAGTGCGAAAAGTGATTTTTCAACACTATCACAAGTGCAAAAAGTGTTTTTTCCACACTAATACAAGTGCAAAAGTGGTTTCCTGCACCAACACAAGTGCGAAAAGTGGTTTTTCAACACTAACACAAGTGCGAAAAGTGGTTTTTCAACACTAACACAAGTGCGAAAAATGGTTTTTCAACACTAACACAAGTGCAAAAAGTGGTTTTTCAACACTAACACAAGTGCGAAAAGTGGTTTTTCAACACTAACACAAGTGCGAAAAGTGTTTTTTCCACACTAATACAAGTGCAAAAGTGGTTTCCTGCACCAACACAAGTGCGAAAAGTGGTTTTTCAACACCAACACAAGTGCGAAAAGTGGTTTTTCAACACAAACACAAGTGCGAAAAGTGGTTTTTCAACACTATCACAAGTGCAAAAAGTGTTTTTCCACACTAATACAAGTGCAAAAGTGGTTTCCTGCACCAACACAAGTGCGAAAAGTGGTAACACAAGTGCGAAAAGTGGTTTTTCAACACTAACACAAGTGCGAAAAGTGGTTTTCCACACTAATACAAGTGCAAAAGTGGTTTCCCGCACCAACACAAGTGCGAAAAGTGGTTTTTCAACACTAACACAAGTGCAAAAAGTGGTTTTTCAACACTAACACAAGTGCGAAAAGTGGTTTTTCCACAAAAATACAAGTGCAAAAGTGGTTTCCTGCACCAACACAAGTGCGAAAAGTGGTTTTTCAACACTAACACAAGTGCAAAAAGTGGTTTTTCAACACTAACACAAGTGCAAAAAGTGGTTTTTCAACACTAACACAAGTGCGAAAAGTGGTTTTACCACACTAATATAAGTGCAAAAGTGGTTTCCTGCACCAACACAAGTGCGAAAGTGGTTTTTCAACACTAACACAAGTGTGAAAAGTGGTTTTTCAACACTAACACAAGTGCGAAAAGTGATTTTTCAACACTATCACAAGTGCAAAAAGTGTTTTTTCCACACTAATACAAGTGCAAAAGTGGTTTCCTGCACCAACACAAGTGCGAAAAGTGGTTTTTCAACACTAACACAAGTGCGAAAAGTGGTTTTTCAACACTAACACAAGTGCGAAAAATGGTTTTTCAACACTAACACAAGTGCAAAAAGTGGTTTTTCAACACTAACACAAGTGCGAAAAGTGGTTTTTCAACACTAACACAAGTGCGAAAAGTGTTTTTTCCACACTAATACAAGTGCAAAAGTGGTTTCCTGCACCAACACAAGTGCGAAAAGTGGTTTTTCAACACCAACACAAGTGCGAAAAGTGGTTTTTCAACACAAACACAAGTGCGAAAAGTGGTTTTTCAACACTATCACAAGTGCAAAAAGTGTTTTTTCCACACTAATACAAGTGCAAAAGTGGTTTCCTGCACCAACACAAGTGCGAAAAGTGGTTTTTCAACACTAACACAAGTGCGAAAAGTGGTTTTTCAACACTAACACAAGTGCGAAAAGTGGTTTTTCAACACTAACACAAGTGCAAAAAGTGGTTTTTCAACACTAACACAAGTGCGAAAAGTGGTTTTTCAACACTAACACAAGTGCGAAAAGTGTTTTTCCCACACTAATACAAGTGCAAAAGTGGCTTCCTGCACCAACACAAGTGCGAAAAGTGGTTTTTCAACACAAACACAAGTGCGAAAAGTGGTTTTTCAACACTATCACAAGTGCAAAAAGTGTTTTTTCCACACTAATACAAGTGCAAAAGTCGTTTCCTGCACCAACACAAGTGCGAAAAGTGGTTTTTCAACACTAACACAAGTGCGAAAAGTGGTGTTTCAACACTATCACAAGTGCAAAAAGTGTTTTTTCCACACTAATACAAGTGCAAAAGTGGTTTCCTGCACCAACACAAGTGCGAAAAGTGGTTTTTCAACACTAACACAAGTGCGAAAAGTGGTTTTTCAACACTATCACAAGTGCAAAAAGTGTTTTTTCCACACTAATACAAGTGCAAAAGTGGTTTCCTGCACCAACACAAGTGCGAAAAGTGGTTTTTCAACACTAACACAAGTGCGAAAAGTGGATTTTCAACACTAACACAAGTGCGAAAAGTGGTTTTTCCACACTAATACAAGTGCAAAAGTGGTTTCCTGCACCAACACAAGTGCGAAAAGTGGTTTTTCAACATGAACACAAGTGTGAAAAGTGGTTTTTCAACACTAACACAAGTGCGAAAAGTGGTTTTTCAACACTATCACAAGTGCAAAAAGTGTTTTTTCCACACTAATACAAGTGCAAAAGTGGTTTCCTGCACCAACACAAGTGCGAAAAGTGGTTTTTCAACACTAACACAAGTGCGAAAAGTGGTTTTTCAACACTAACACAAGTGCGAAAAGTGGTTTTTCAACACTAACACAAGTGCAAAAAGTGGTTTTTCAACACTAACACAAGTGCGAAAAGTGGTTTTTCAACACTAACACAAGTGCGAAAAGTGTTTTTTCCACACTAATACAAGTGCAAAAGTGGTTTCCTGCACCAACACAAGTGCGAAAAGTGGTTTTTCAACACCAACACAAGTGCGAAAAGTGGTTTTTCAACACAAACACAAGTGCGAAAAGTGGTTTTTCAACACTATCACAAGTGCAAAAAGTGTTTTTTCCACACTAATACAAGTGCAAAAGTGGTTTCCTGCACCAACACAAGTGCGAAAAGTGGTTTTTCAACACTAACACAAGTGCGAAAAGTGGTTTTTCAACACTAACACAAGTGCGAAAAGTGGTTTTTCCACACTAATACAAGTGCAAAAGTGGTTTCCTGCCCCAACACATGTGCGAAAAGTGGTTTTTCAACACTATCAGAAGTGCGAAAAGTGGTTTTTCAACACTATCACAAGTGCAAAAAGTGTTTTTTCCACACTAATACAAGTGCAAAAGTGGTTTCCTGCACCAACACAAGTGCGACAAGTGGTTTTTCAACACTAACACAAGTGCGAAAAGTGGTTTTTCCACACTAATACAAGTGCAAAAGTGGTTTCCTGCCCCAACACATGTGCGAAAAGTGGTTTTTCAACACTAACACATGTGCAAAAGTGGTTTTTCAACACTATCACAAGTGCAAAAAGTGTTTTTTCCACACTAATACAAGTGCAAAAGTGGTTTCCTGCACCAACACAAGTGTGAAAAATGGTTTTTCAACACTAACACAAGTGCGAAAAGTTGTTTTTCAACACTAACACAAGTGCGAAAAGTGTTTTTTCCACACTAATACAAGTGCAAAAGTGGTTTCCTGCACCAACACAAGTGCGAAAAGTGGTTTTTCAACACTAACACAAATGCGAAAAGTGGTTTTTCAACACTAACACAAGTGCGAAAAGTGGTTTTTCAACACTAACACAAGTGCGAAAAGTGGTTTTTCCACACTAATACAAGTGCAAAAGTGGTTTCCTGCACCAACACAAGTGCGAAAAGTGGTTTTTCAACACTAACACAAGTGCGAAAAGTGGTTTTTCAACACTAACACAAGTGCGAAAAGTGGTTTTTCAACACTAACACAAGTGCGAAAAGTGGTTTTTCCACACTAATACAAGTGCAAAGGTGGTTTCCTGCACCAACACAAGTGCGAAAAGTGGTTTTTCAACACTAACACAAGTGCGAAAAGTGTTTTTTCCACACTAATACAAGTGCAAAAGTGGTTTCCTGCACCAACACAAGTGTGAAAGGTGGTTTTTCAACACTAACACAAGTGCGAAAAGTGGTTTTTCAACACTAACACAAGTGCAAAAAGTGGTTTTTCAACACTAACACAAGTGCGAAAAGTGGTTTTTCCACACTAATACAAGTGCAAAAGTGGTTTCCTGCACCAACACAAGTGCGAAAAGTGGTTTTTCAACACTAACACAAGTGCGAAAAGTGGTTTTTCAACACTATCACAAGTGCAAAAAGTGTTTTTTCCACACTAATACAAGTGCAAAAGTGGTTTCCTGCACCAACACAAGTGCGAAAAGTGGTTTTTCAACACTAACACAAGTGCAAAAAGTGGTTTTTCAACACTAACACAAGTGCGAAAAGTGTTTTTTCCACACTAATACAAGTGCAAAAGTGGTTTCCTGCACCAACACAAGTGCGAAAAGTGGTTTTTCAACACTAACACAAGTGCAAAAAGTGGTTTTTCAAGACTAACACAAGTGGGAAAAGTGGTTTTTCAACACTAACACAAGTGCGAAAAGTGGTTTTCCACACTAATACAAGTGCAAAAGTGGTTTCCTGCACCAACACAAGTGCGAAAAGTGTTTTTTCAACACTAACACAAGTGCGAAAAGTGGTTTTTCAACACTATCACAAGTGCAAAAAGTGTTTTTTCCACACTAATACAAGTGCAAAAGTGGTTTCCTGCACCAACACAAGTGCGAAAAGTGGTTTTTCAACACTAACACAAGTGCGAAAAGTGGTTTTTCAACACTAACACAAGTGCGAAAAGTGGTTTTTCAACACTACCACAAGTGCAAAAAGTGTTTTTTCCACACTAATACAAGTGCAAAAGTGGTTTCCTGCACCAACACAAGTGCGAAAAGTGGTTTTTCAACACAACACAAGTGCGAAAAGTGGTTTTTCAACACTATCACAAGTGCAAAAAGTGTTTTTTCCACACTAATACAAGTGCAAAAGTCGTTTCCTGCACCAACACAAGTGCGAAAAGTGGTTTTTCAACACTAACACAAGTGCGAAAAGTGGTTTTTCAACACTAACACAAGTGCGAAAAGTGGTGTTTCAACACTATCACAAGTGCAAAAAGTGTTTTTTCCACACTAATACAAGTGCAAAAGTGGTTTCCTGCACCAACACAAGTGCGAAAAGTGGTTTTTCAACACTAACACAAGTGCGAAAAGTGGTTTTTCAACACTATCACAAGTGCAAAAAGTGTTTTTTCCACACTAATACAAGTGCAAAAGTGGTTTCCTGCACCAACACAAGTGCGAAAAGTGGTTTTTCAACACTAACACAAGTGCGAAAAGTGGTTTTTCAACACTAACACAAGTGCGAAAAGTGGTGTTTCAACACTATCACAAGTGCAAAAAGTGTTTTTTCCACACTAATACAAGTGCAAAAGTGGTTTCCTGCACCAACACAAGTGCGAAAAGTGGTTTTTCAACACTAACACAAGTGCGAAAAGTGGTTTTTCAACACTATCACAAGTGCAAAAAGTGTTTTTTCCACACTAATACAAGTGCAAAAATGGTTTCCTGCACCAACACAAGTGCGAAAAGTGGTTTTTCAACACTAACACAAGTGCGAAAAGTGGATTTTCAACACTAACACAAGTGCGAAAAGTGGTTTTCCACACTAATACAAGTGCAAAAGTGGTTTCCCGCACCAACACAAGTGCGAAAAGTGGTTTTTCAACACTAACACAAGTGCAAAAAGTGGTTTTTCAACACTAACACAAGTGCGAAAAGTGGTTTTTCCACACTAATACAAGTGCAAAAGTGGTTTCCTGCACCAACACAAGTGCGAAAGTGGTTTTTCAACACTAACACAAGTGTGAAAAGTGGTTTTTCAACACTAACACAAGTGCGAAAAGTGATTTTTCAACACTATCACAAGTGCAAAAAGTGTTTTTTTCCACACTAATACAAGTGCAAAAGTGGTTTCCTGCACCAACACAAGTGCGAAAAGTGGTTTTTCAACACTAACACAAGTGCGAAAAGTGGTTTTTCAACACTAACACAAGTGCGAAAAATGGTTTTTCAACACTAACACAAGTGCAAAAAGTGGTTTTTCAACACTAACACAAGTGCGAAAAGTGGTTTTTCAACACTAACACAAGTGCGAAAAGTGTTTTTTCCACACTAATACAAGTGCAAAAGTGGTTTCCTGCACCAACACAAGTGCGAAAAGTGGTTTTTCAACACCAACACAAGTGCGAAAAGTGGTTTTTCAACACAAACACAAGTGCGAAAAGTGGTTTTTCAACACTATCACAAGTGCAAAAAGTGTTTTTTCCACACTAATACAAGTGCAAAAGTGGTTTCCTGCACCAACACAAGTGCGAAAAGTGGTTTTTCAACACTAACAAAAGTGCAAAAAGTGGTTTTTCAACACTAACACAAGTGCGAAAAGTGGTTTTTCAACACTAACACAAGTGCGAAAAGTGGTTTTTCAACACTAACACAAGTGCAAAAAGTGGTTTTTCAACACTAACACAAGTGCGAAAAGTGGTTTTTCAACACTAACACAAGTGCGAAAAGTGGTTTTTCAACACTAACACAAGTGCGAAAAGTGGTTTTTCAACACTACCACAAGTGCAAAAAGTGTTTTTTCCACACTAATACAAGTGCAAAAGTGGTTTCCTGCACCAACACAAGTGCGAAAAGTGGTTTTTCAACACAACACAAGTGCGAAAAGTGGTTTTTCAACACTATCACAAGTGCAAAAAGTGTTTTTTCCACACTAATACAAGTGCAAAAGTCGTTTCCTGCACCAACACAAGTGCAAAAAGTGGTTTTTCAACACTAACACAAGTGCGAAAAGTGGTATTTCAACACTAACACAAGTGCGAAAAGTGGTGTTTCAACACTATCACAAGTGCAAAAAGTGTTTTTTCCACACTAATACAAGTGCAAAAGTGGTTTCCTGCACCAACACAAGTGCGAAAAGTGGTTTTTCAACACTAACACAAGTGCGAAAAGTGGTTTTTCAACACTATCACAAGTGCAAAAAGTGTTTTTTCCACACTAATACAAGTGCAAAAGTGGTTTCCTGCACCAACACAAGTGCGAAAAGTGGTTTTTCAACACTAACACAAGTGCGAAAAGTGGTTTTTCAACACTAACACAAGTGCGAAAAGTGGTGTTTCAACACTATCACAAGTGCAAAAAGTGTTTTTTCCACACTAATACAAGTGCAAAAGTGGTTTCCTGCACCAACACAAGTGCGAAAAGTGGTTTTTCAACACTAACACAAGTGCGAAAAGTGGTTTTTCAACACTATCACAAGTGCAAAAAGTGTTTTTTCCACACTAATACAAGTGCAAAAATGGTTTCCTGCACCAACACAAGTGCGAAAAGTGGTTTTTCAACACTAACACAAGTGCGAAAAGTGGATTTTCAACACTAACACAAGTGCGAAAAGTGGTTTTCCACACTAATACAAGTGCAAAAGTGGTTTCCCGCACCAACACAAGTGCGAAAAGTGGTTTTTCAACACTAACACAAGTGCAAAAAGTGGTTTTTCAACACTAACACAAGTGCGAAAAGTGGTTTTTCCACACTAATACAAGTGCAAAAGTGGTTTCCTGCACCAACAC
This sequence comes from Myxine glutinosa, assembly GCF_964187855.1. NCBI lineage: Eukaryota > Metazoa > Chordata > Myxini > Myxiniformes > Myxinidae > Myxine > Myxine glutinosa. Next base: position 198,245 of record NW_027616498.1, on the reverse strand, counting down.
AAGTGCGAAAAGTGGTTTTTCAACACTAACACAAGTGCAAAAAGTGGTTTTTCAACACTAACACAAGTGCGAAAAGTGGTTTTTCAACACTAACACAAGTGCGAAAAGTGGTTTTACCACACTAATACAAGTGCAAAAGTGGTTTCCTGCACCAACACAAGTGCGAAAGTGGTTTTTCAACACTAACACAAGTGTGAAAAGTGGTTTTTCAACACTAACACAAGTGCGAAAAGTGATTTTTCAACACTATCACAAGTGCAAAAAGTGTTTTTTCCACACTAATACAAGTGCAAAAGTGGTTTCCTGCACCAACACAAGTGCGAAAAGTGGTTTTTCAACACTAACACAAGTGCGAAAAGTGGTTTTTCAACACTAACACAAGTGCGAAAAATGGTTTTTCAACACTAACACAAGTGCAAAAAGTGGTTTTTCAACACTAACACAAGTGCGAAAAGTGGTTTTTCAACACTAACACAAGTGCGAAAAGTGTTTTTTCCACACTAATACAAGTGCAAAAGTGGTTTCCTGCACCAACACAAGTGCGAAAAGTGGTTTTTCAACACCAACACAAGTGCGAAAAGTGGTATTTCAACACTAACACAAGTGCGAAAAGTGGTGTTTCAACACTATCACAAGTGCAAAAAGTGTTTTTTCCACACTAATACAAGTGCAAAAGTGGTTTCCTGCACCAACACAAGTGCGAAAAGTGGTTTTTCAACACTAACACAAGTGCGAAAAGTGGTTTTTCAACACTATCACAAGTGCAAAAAGTGTTTTTTCCACACTAATACAAGTGCAAAAGTGGTTTCCTGCACCAACACAAGTGCGAAAAGTGGTTTTTCAACACTAACACAAGTGCGAAAAGTGGTTTTTCAACACTAACACAAGTGCGAAAAGTGGTGTTTCAACACTATCACAAGTGCAAAAAGTGTTTTTTCCACACTAATACAAGTGCAAAAGTGGTTTCCTGCACCAACACAAGTGCGAAAAGTGGTTTTTCAACACTAACACAAGTGCGAAAAGTGGTTTTTCAACACTATCACAAGTGCAAAAAGTGTTTTTTCCACACTAATACAAGTGCAAAAATGGTTTCCTGCACCAACACAAGTGCGAAAAGTGGTTTTTCAACACTAACACAAGTGCGAAAAGTGGATTTTCAACACTAACACAAGTGCGAAAAGTGGTTTTCCACACTAATACAAGTGCAAAAGTGGTTTCCCGCACCAACACAAGTGCGAAAAGTGGTTTTTCAACACTAACACAAGTGCAAAAAGTGGTTTTTCAACACTAACACAAGTGCGAAAAGTGGTTTTTCCACACTAATACAAGTGCAAAAGTGGTTTCCTGCACCAACACAAGTGCGAAAAGTGGTTTTTCAACACTAACACAAGTGCAAAAAGTGGTTTTTCAACACTAACACAAGTGCGAAAAGTGGTTTTTCAACACTAACACAAGTGCGAAAAGTGGTTTTACCACACTAATACAAGTGCAAAAGTGGTTTCCTGCACCAACACAAGTGCGAAAGTGGTTTTTCAACACTAACACAAGTGTGAAAAGTGGTTTTTCAACACTAACACAAGTGCGAAAAGTGATTTTTCAACACTATCACAAGTGCAAAAAGTGTTTTTTCCACACTAATACAAGTGCAAAAGTGGTTTCCTGCACCAACACAAGTGCGAAAAGTGGTTTTTCAACACTAACACAAGTGCGAAAAGTGGTTTTTCAACACTAACACAAGTGCGAAAAATGGTTTTTCAACACTAACACAAGTGCAAAAAGTGGTTTTTCAACACTAACACAAGTGCGAAAAGTGGTTTTTCAACACTAACACAAGTGCGAAAAGTGTTTTTTCCACACTAATACAAGTGCAAAAGTGGTTTCCTGCACCAACACAAGTGCGAAAAGTGGTTTTTCAACACCAACACAAGTGCGAAAAGTGGTTTTTCAACACAAACACAAGTGCGAAAAGTGGTTTTTCAACACTATCACAAGTGCAAAAAGTGTTTTTTCCACACTAATACAAGTGCAAAAGTGGTTTCCTGCACCAACACAAGTGCGAAAAGTGGTTTTTCAACACTAACACAAGTGCGAAAAGTGGTTTTTCAACACTAACACAAGTGCGAAAAGTGGTTTTTCAACACTAACACAAGTGCAAAAAGTGGTTTTTCAACACTAACACAAGTGCGAAAAGTGGTTTTTCAACACTAACACAAGTGCGAAAAGTGTTTTTCCCACACTAATACAAGTGCAAAAGTGGCTTCCTGCACCAACACAAGTGCGAAAAGTGGTTTTTCAACACAAACACAAATGCGAAAAGTGGTTTTTCAACACTATCACAAGTGCAAAAAGTGTTTTTTCCACACTAATACAAGTGCAAAAGTCGTTTCCTGCACCAACACAAGTGCGAAAAGTGGTTTTTCAACACTAACACAAGTGCGAAAAGTGGTGTTTCAACACTATCACAAGTGCAAAAAGTGTTTTTTCCACACTAATACAAGTGCAAAAATGGTTTCCTGCACCAACACAAGTGCGAAAAGTGGTTTTTCAACACTAACACAAGTGCGAAAAGTGGTTTTTCAACACTAACACAAGTGCGAAAAATGGTTTTTCAACACTAACACAAGTGCAAAAAGTGGTTTTTCAACACTAACACAAGTGCGAAAAGTGGTTTTTCAACACTAACACAAGTGCGAAAAGTGTTTTTTCCACACTAATACAAGTGCAAAAGTGGTTTCCTGCACCAACACAAGTGCGAAAAGTGGTTTTTCAACACCAACACAAGTGCGAAAAGTGGTATTTCAACACTAACACAAGTGCGAAAAGTGGTGTTTCAACACTATCACAAGTGCAAAAAGTGTTTTTTCCACACTAATACAAGTGCAAAAGTGGTTTCCTGCACCAACACAAGTGCGAAAAGTGGTTTTTCAACACTAACACAAGTGCGAAAAGTGGTTTTTCAACACTATCACAAGTGCAAAAAGTGTTTTTTCCACACTAATACAAGTGCAAAAGTGGTTTCCTGCACCAACACAAGTGCGAAAAGTGGTTTTTCAACACTAACACAAGTGCGAAAAGTGGTTTTTCAACACTAACACAAGTGCGAAAAGTGGTGTTTCAACACTATCACAAGTGCAAAAAGTGTTTTTTCCACACTAATACAAGTGCAAAAGTGGTTTCCTGCACCAACACAAGTGCGAAAAGTGGTTTTTCAACACTAACACAAGTGCGAAAAGTGGTTTTTCAACACTATCACAAGTGCAAAAAGTGTTTTTTCCACACTAATACAAGTGCAAAAATGGTTTCCTGCACCAACACAAGTGCGAAAAGTGGTTTTTCAACACTAACACAAGTGCGAAAAGTGGATTTTCAACACTAACACAAGTGCGAAAAGTGGTTTTCCACACTAATACAAGTGCAAAAGTGGTTTCCCGCACCAACACAAGTGCGAAAAGTGGTTTTTCAACACTAACACAAGTGCAAAAAGTGGTTTTTCAACACTAACACAAGTGCGAAAAGTGGTTTTTCCACACTAATACAAGTGCAAAAGTGGTTTCCTGCACCAACACAAGTGCGAAAAGTGGTTTTTCAACACTAACACAAGTGCAAAAAGTGGTTTTTCAACACTAACACAAGTGCGAAAAGTGGTTTTTCAACACTAACACAAGTGCGAAAAGTGGTTTTACCACACTAATACAAGTGCAAAAGTGGTTTCCTGCACCAACACAAGTGCGAAAGTGGTTTTTCAACACTAACACAAGTGTGAAAAGTGGTTTTTCAACACTAACACAAGTGCGAAAAGTGATTTTTCAACACTATCACAAGTGCAAAAAGTGTTTTTTCCACACTAATACAAGTGCAAAAGTGGTTTCCTGCACCAACACAAGTGCGAAAAGTGGTTTTTCAACACTAACACAAGTGCGAAAAGTGGTTTTTCAACACTAACACAAGTGCGAAAAATGGTTTTTCAACACTAACACAAGTGCAAAAAGTGGTTTTTCAACACTAACACAAGTGCGAAAAGTGGTTTTTCAACACTAACACAAGTGCGAAAAGTGTTTTTTCCACACTAATACAAGTGCAAAAGTGGTTTCCTGCACCAACACAAGTGCGAAAAGTGGTTTTTCAACACCAACACAAGTGCGAAAAGTGGTTTTTCAACACAAACACAAGTGCGAAAAGTGGTTTTTCAACACTATCACAAGTGCAAAAAGTGTTTTTTCCACACTAATACAAGTGCAAAAGTGGTTTCCTGCACCAACACAAGTGCGAAAAGTGGTTTTTCAACACTAACACAAGTGCGAAAAGTGGTTTTTCAACACTAACACAAGTGCGAAAAGTGGTTTTTCAACACTAACACAAGTGCAAAAAGTGGTTTTTCAACACTAACACAAGTGCGAAAAGTGGTTTTTCAACACTAACACAAGTGCGAAAAGTGTTTTTCCCACACTAATACAAGTGCAAAAGTGGCTTCCTGCACCAACACAAGTGCGAAAAGTGGTTTTTCAACACAAACACAAATGCGAAAAGTGGTTTTTCAACACTATCACAAGTGCAAAAAGTGTTTTTTCCACACTAATACAAGTGCAAAAGTCGTTTCCTGCACCAACACAAGTGCGAAAAGTGGTTTTTCAACACTAACACAAGTGCGAAAAGTGGTGTTTCAACACTATCACAAGTGCAAAAAGTGTTTTTTCCACACTAATACAAGTGCAAAAGTGGTTTCCTGCACCAACACAAGTGCGAAAAGTGGTTTTTCAACACTAACACAAGTGCGAAAAGTGGTTTTTCAACACTATCACAAGTGCAAAAAGTGTTTTTTCCACACTAATACAAGTGCAAAAGTGGTTTCCTGCACCAACACAAGTGCGAAAAGTGGTTTTTCAACACTAACACAAGTGCGAAAAGTGGATTTTCAACACTAACACAAGTGCGAAAAGTGGTTTTTCCACACTAATACAAGTGCAAAAGTGGTTTCCTGCACCAACACAAGTGCGAAAAGTGGTTTTTCAACACTAACACAAGTGTGAAAAGTGGTTTTTCAACACTAACACAAGTGCGAAAAGTGGTTTTTCAACACTATCACAAGTGCAAAAAGTGTTTTTTCCACACTAATACAAGTGCAAAAGTGGTTTCCTGCACCAACACAAGTGCAAAAAGTGGTTTTTCAACACTAACACAAGTGCGAAAAGTGGTTTTTCAACACTAACACAAGTGCGAAAAGTGGTTTTTCAACACTAACACAAGTGCAAAAAGTGGTTTTTCAACACTAACACAAGTGCGAAAAGTGGTTTTTCAACACTAACACAAGTGCGAAAAGTGTTTTTTCCACACTAATACAAGTGCAAAAGTGGTTTCCTGCACCAACACAAGTGCGAAAAGTGGTTTTTCAACACCAACACAAGTGCGAAAAGTGGTTTTTCAACACAAACACAAGTGCGAAAAGTGGTTTTTCAACACTATCACAAGTGCAAAAAGTGTTTTTTCCACACTAATACAAGTGCAAAAGTGGTTTCCTGCACCAACACAAGTGCGAAAAGTGGTTTTTCAACACTAACACAAGTGCGAAAAGTGGTTTTTCAACACTAACACAAGTGCGAAAAGTGGTTTTTCCACACTAATACAAGTGCAAAAGTGGTTTCCTGCCCCAACACATGTGCGAAAAGTGGTTTTTCAACACTATCAGAAGTGCAAAAAGTGGTTTTTCAACACTATCACAAGTGCAAAAAGTGTTTTTTCCACACTAATACAAGTGCAAAAGTGGTTTCCTGCACCAACACAAGTGCGACAAGTGGTTTTTCAACACTAACACAACTGCGAAAAGTGGTTTTTCCACACTAATACAAGTGCAAAAGTGGTTTCCTGCCCCAACACATGTGCGAAAAGTGGTTTTTCAACACTAACACATGTGCAAAAGTGGTTTTTCAACACTATCACAAGTGCAAAAAGTGTTTTTTCCACACTAATACAAGTGCAAAAGTGGTTTCCTGCACCAACACAAGTGTGAAAAATGGTTTTTCAACACTAACACAAGTGCGAAAAGTTGTTTTTCAACACTAACACAAGTGCGAAAAGTGTTTTTTCCACACTAATACAAGTGCAAAAGTGGTTTCCTGCACCAACACAAGTGCGAAAAGTGGTTTTTCAACACTAACACAAGTGCGAAAAGTGGTTTTTCAACACTAACACAAGTGCGAAAAGTGGTTTTTCAACACTAACACAAGTGCGAAAAGTGGTTTTTCCACACTAATACAAGTGCAAAAGTGGTTTCCTGCACCAACACAAGTGCGAAAAGTGGTTTTTCAACAATAACACAAGTGCGAAAAGTGGTTTTTCAACACTAACACAAGTGCGAAAAGTGGTTTTTCAACACTAACACAAGTGCGAAAAGTGGTTTTTCCACACTAATACAAGTGCAAAGGTGGTTTCTTGCACCAACACAAGTGCGAAAAGTGGTTTTTCAACACTAACACAAGTGCGAAAAGTGTTTTTTCCACACTAATACAAGTTCAAAAGTGGTTTCCTGCACCAACACAAGTGTGAAAGGTGGTTTTTCAACACTAACACAAGTGCGAAAAGTGGTTTTTCAACACTAACACAAGTGCAAAAAGTGGTTTTTCAACACTAACACAAGTGCGAAAAGTGGTTTTTCCACACTAATACAAGTGCAAAAGTGGTTTCCTGCACCAACACAAGTGCGAAAAGTGGTTTTTCAACACTAACACAAGTGCGAAAAGTGGTTTTTCAACACTATCACAAGTGCAAAAAGTGTTTTTTCCACACTAATACAAGTGCAAAAGTGGTTTCCTGCACCAACACAAGTGCGAAAAGTGGTTTTTCAACACTAACACAAGTGCAAAAAGTGGTTTTTCAACACTAACACAAGTGCGAAAAGTGTTTTTTCCACACTAATACAAGTGCAAAAGTGGTTTCCTGCACCAACACAAGTGCGAAAAGTGGTTTTTCAACACTAACACAAGTGCAAAAAGTGGTTTTTCAAGACTAACACAAGTGCGAAAAGTGGTTTTTCAACACTAACACAAGTGCGAAAAGTGGTTTTCCACACTAATACAAGTGCAAAAGTGGTTTCCTGCACCAACACAAGTGCGAAAAGTGTTTTTTCAACACTAACACAAGTGCGAAAAGTGGTTTTTCAACACTATCACAAGTGCAAAAAGTGTTTTTTCCACACTAATACAAGTGCAAAAGTGGTTTCCTGCACCAACACAAGTGCGAAAAGTGGTTTTTCAACACTAACACAAGTGCGAAAAGTGGTTTTTCAACACTAACACAAGTGCGAAAAGTGGTTTTTCAACACTACCACAAGTGCAAAAAGTGTTTTTTCCACACTAATACAAGTGCAAAAGTGGTTTCCTGCACCAACACAAGTGCGAAATGTGGTTTTTCAACACAACACAAGTGCGAAAAGTGGTTTTTCAACACTATCACAAGTGCAAAAAGTGTTTTTTCCACACTAATACAAGTGCAAAAGTCGTTTCCTGCACCAACACAAGTGCGAAAAGTGGTTTTCAACACTAACACAAGTGCGGAAAGTGGTTTTTCAACACTAACACAAGTGCGAAAAGTGTTTTTTCCACACTAATACAAGTGCAAAAGTGGTTTCCTGCACCAACACAAGTGCGAAAAGTGGTTTTTCAACACTAACACAAGTGCGAAAAGTGGTTTTTCAACACTAACACAAGTGCGAAAAGTGGTTTTTCAACACTAACACAAGTGCGAAAAGTGGTTTTTTCACACTAATACAAGTGCAAAAGTGGTTTCCTGCACCAACACAAGTGCGAAACGTGTTTTTTCAACACTAACATAAGTGCGAAAAGTGGTTTTTCAACACTATCACAAGTGCAAAAAGTGTTTTTTCCACACTAATACAAGTGCAAAAGTGGTTTCCTGCACCAACACAAGTGTGAAAAGTGGTTTTTCAACACTAACACAAGTGCGAAAAGTGGTGTTTCAACACTATCACAAGTGCAAAAAGTGTTATTTCCACACTAATACAAGTGCAAAAGTGGTTTCCTGCACCAACACAAGTGCAAAAAGTGGTTTTTCAACACTAACACAAGTGCGAAAAGTGGTTTTTCAACACTATCACAAGTGCAAAAAGTGTTTTTTCCACACTAATACAAGTGCAAAAGTGGTTTCCTGCACCAACACAAGTGCGAAAAGTGGTTTTTCAACACTAACACAAGTGCAAAAAGTGGTTTTTCAACACGAACACAAGTGCGAAAAGTGGTTTTTCAACACTAACACAAGTGCGAAAAGTGGTTTTACCACACTAATACAAGTGCAAAAGTGGTTTCCTGCACCAACACAAGTGCGAAAGTGGTTTTTCAACACTAACACAAGTGTGAAAAGTGGTTTTTCAACACTAACACAAGTGCGAAAAGTGGTTTTTCAACACTATCACAAGTGCAAAAAGTGGTTTTTTCCACACTAATACAAGTGCAAAAGTGGTTTCCTGCACCAACACAAGTGCGAAAAGTGGTTTTTCAACACTAACACAAGTGCGAAAAGTGGTTTTTCAACACTAACACAAGTGCGAAAAATGGTTTTTCAACACTAACACAAGTGCAAAAAGTGGTTTTTCAACACTAACACAAGTGCGAAAAGTGGTTTTTCAACACTAACACAAGTGCGAAAAGTGTTTTTTCCACACTAATACAAGTGCAAAAGTGGTTTCCTGCACCAGCACAAGTGCGAAAAGTGGTTTTTCAACACCAACACAAGTGCGAAAAGTGGTTTTTCAACACAAACACAAGTGCGAAAAGTGGTTTTTCAACACTATCACAAGTGCAAAAAGTGTTTTTTCCACACTAATACAAGTGCAAAAGTGGTTTCCTGCACCAACACAAGTGCGAAAAGTGGTTTTTCAACACTAACACAAGTGCGAAAAGTGGATTTTCAACACTAACACAAGTGCGAAAAGTGGTTTTTCCACACTAATACAAGTGCAAAAGTGGTTTCCTGCACCAACACAAGTGCGAAAAGTGGTTTTTCAACACTAAAACAAGTGTGAAAAGTGGTTTTTCAACACTAACACAAGTGCGAAAAGTGGTTTTTCAACACTATCACAAGTGCAAAAAGTGTTTTTTCCACACTAATACAAGTGCAAAAGTGGTTTCCTGCACCAACACAAGTGCGAAAAGTGGTTTTTCAACACTAACACAAGTGCGAAAAGTGGTTTTTCAACACTAACACAAGTGCGAAAAGTGGTTTTTCAACACTAACACAAGTGCAAAAAGTGGTTTTTCAACACTAACACAAGTGCGAAAAGTGGTTTTTCAACACTAACACAAGTGCGAAAAGTGTTTTTTCCACACTAATACAAGTGCAAAAGTGGTTTCCTGCACCAACACAAGTGCGAAAAGTGGTTTTTCAACACCAACACAAGTGCGAAAAGTGGTTTTTCAACACAAACACAAGTGCGAAAAGTGGTTTTTCAACACTATCACAAGTGCAAAAAGTGTTTTTTCCACACTAATACAAGTGCAAAAGTGGTTTCCTGCACCAACACAAGTGCGAAAAGTGGTTTTTCAACACTAACACAAGTGCGAAAAGTGGTTTTTCAACACTAACACAAGTGCGAAAAGTGGTTTTTCCACACTAATACAAGTGCAAAAGTGGTTTCCTGCCCCAACACATGTGCTAAAAGTGGTTTTTCAACACTATCAGAAGTGCGAAAAGTGGTTTTTCAACACTATCACAAGTGCAAAAAGTGTTTTTTCCACACTAATACAAGTGCAAAAGTGGTTTCCTGCACCAACACAAGTGCGACAAGTGGTTTTTCAACACTAACACAAGTGCGAAAAGTGGTTTTTCCACACTAATACAAGTGCAAAAGTGGTTTCCTGCCCCAACACATGTGCGAAAAGTGGTTTTTCAACACTAACACAAGTGCGAAAAGTGGTTTTTCAACACTATCACAAGTGCAAAAAGTGTTTTTTCCACACTAATACAAGTGCAAAAGTGGTTTCCTGCACCAACACAAGTGCGAAAAGTGGTTTTTCAACACTAACACAAGTGCGAAAAGTGGTTTTTCAACACTAACACAAGTGCGAAAAGTGTTTTTTCAACACTAACACAAGTGCGAAAAGTGGTTTTTCCACACTAATACAAGTGCAAAAGTGGTTTCCTGCACCAACACAAGTGCGAAAAGTGGTTTTTCAACACTAACACAAGTGCGAAAAGTGGTTTTTCAACACTAACACAAGTGCGAAAAGTGGTTTTTCAACACTAACACAAGTGCGAAAAGTGGTTTTTCCACACTAATACAAGTGCAAAGGTGGTTTCCTGCACCAACACAAGTGCGAAAAGTGGTTTTTCAACATTAACACAAGTGCGAAAAGTGTTTTTTCCACACTAATACAAGTGCAAAAGTGGTTTCCTGCACCAACACAAGTGTGAAAGGTGGTTTTTCAACACTAACACAAGTGCGAAAAGTGGTTTTTCAACACTAACACAAGTGCAAAAAGTGGTTTTTCAACACTAACACAAGTGCGAAAAGTGGTTTTTCCACACTAATACAAGTGCAAAAGTGGTTTCCTGCACCAACACAAGTGCGAAAAGTGGTTTTTCAACACTAACACAAGTGCGAAAAGTGGTTTTTCAACACTATCACAAGTGCAAAAAGTGTTTTTTCCACACTAATACAAGTGCAAAAGTGGTTTCCTGCACCAACACAAGTGCGAAAAGTGGTTTTTCAACACTAACACAAGTGCAAAAAGTGGTTTTTCAACACAAACACAAGTGCGAAAAGTGTTTTTTCCACACTAATACAAGTGCAAAAGTGGTTTCCTGCACCAACACAAGTGCGAAAAGTGGTTTTTCAACACTAACACAAGTGCAAAAAGTGGTTTTTCAAGACTAACACAAGTGCGAAAAGTGGTTTTTCAACACTAACACAAGTGCGAAAAGTGGTTTTCCACACTAATACAAGTGCAAAAGTGGTTTCCTGCACCAACACAAGTGCGAAAAGTGTTTTTTCAACACTAACACAAGTGCGAAAAGTGGTTTTTCAACACTATCACAAGTGCAAAAAGTGTTTTTTCCACACTAATACAAGTGCAAAAGTTGTTTCCTGCACCAACACAAGTGCGAAAAGTGGTTTTTCAACACTAACACAAGTGCGAAAAGTGGTTTTTCAACACTAACACAAGTGCGAAAAGTGGTTTTTCAACACTACCACAAGTGCAAAAAGTGTTTTTTCCACACTAATACAAGTGCAAAAGTGGTTTCCTGCACCATCACAAGTGCGAAAAGTGGTTTTTCAACACAACACAAGTGCGAAAAGTGGTTTTTCAACACTATCACAAGTGCAAAAAGTGTTTTTTCCACACTAATACAAGTGCAAAAGTCGTTTCCTGCACCAACACAAGTGCGAAAAGTGGTTTTCAACACTAACACAAGTGCGAAAAGTGGTTTTTCAACACTAACACAAGTGCGAAAAGTGTTTTTTCCACACTAATACAAGTGCAAAAGTGGTTTCCTGCACCAACACAAGTGCGAAAAGTGGTTTTTCAACACTAACACAAGTGCGAAAAGTGGTTTTTCAACACTAACACAAGTGCGAAAAGTGGTTTTTCAACACTAACACAAGTGCGAAAAGTGGTTTTTCCACACTAATACAAGTGCAAAAGTGGTTTCCTGCACCAACACAAGTGCGAAAAGTGTTTTTTCAACACTAACATAAGTGCGAAAAGTGGTTTTTCAACACTATCACAAGTGCAAAAAGTGTTTTTTCCACACTAATACAAGTGCAAAAGTGGTTTCCTGCACCAACACAAGTGCGAAAAGTGGTTTTTCAACACTAACACAAGTGCGAAAAGTGGTTTTTCAACACTAACACAAGTGCGAAAAGTGGTTTTCCACACTAATACAAGTGCAAAAGTGGTTTCCTGCACCAACACAAGTGCGAAAAGTGGTTTTTCAACACTAACACAAGTGCAAAAAGTGGTTTTTCAACACTAACACAAGTGCGAAAAGTGGTTTTTCCACACTAATACAAGTGCAAAAGTGGTTTCCTGCACCAACACAAGTTCGAAAAGTGGTTTTTCAACACTAACACAAGTGCGAAAAGTGTTTTTTCAACACTAACACAAGTGCGAAAAGTGGTTTTTCAACACTATCACAAGTGCAAAAAGTGTTTTTTCCACACTAATACAAGTGCAAAAGAGGTTTCCTGCACCAACACAAGTGCGAAAAGTGGTTTTTCAACACTAACACAAGTGCGAAAAGTGGTTTTTCAACACTAACACAAGTGCAAAAAGTGGTTTTTCAACACAAACACAAGTGCGAAAAGTGGTTTTTCCACACTAATACAAGTGCAAAAGTGGTTTCCTGCACCAACACAAGTGCGAAAAGTGGTTTTTCAACACTAACACAAGTGCAAAAAGTGGTTTTTCAACACTAACACAAGTGCGAAAAGTGGTTTTTCCACACTAATACAAGTGCAAAAGTGGTTTCCTGCACCAACACAAGTTCGAAAAGTGGTTTTTCAACACTAACACAAGTGCGAAAAGTGGTTTTTCAACACTAACACAAGTGCGAAAAGTGGTTTTTCAACACTAACACAAGTGCGAAAAGTGGTTATTCCACACTAATACAAGTGCAAAAGTGGTTTCCTGCACCAACACAAGTGCAAAAAGTGGTTTTTCAACTCTAACACAAGTGCGAAAAGTGGTTTTCCACACTAATACAAGTGCAAAAGTGGTTTCCTGCACCAGCACAAGTGCGAAAAGTGGTTTTTCAACACTAACACAAGTGCAAAAAGTGGTTTTTCAACACTATCACAAATGCAAAAAGTGTTTTTTCCACACTAATACAAGTGCAAAAGTAGTTTCCTGCACCAACACAAGTGCGAAAAGTGGTTTTTCAACACTAACACAAGTGCAAAAAGTGGTTTTTCAACACTAACACAAGTGCGAAAAGTGTTTTTTCCACACTAATACAAGTGCAAAAGTGGTTTCCTGCACCAACACAAGTGCGAAAAGTGGTTTTTCAACACTAACACAAGTGCGAAAAGTGGTTTTTCAAGACTAACACAAGTGCGAAAAGTGGTTTTTCAACACTAACACAAGTGCGAAAAGTGGTTTTTCCACACCAATACAAGTGAAAAAGTGGTTTCCTGCACCAACACAATTGCGAAAAGTGGTTTTTCAACACTAACACAAGTGCAAAAAGTGGTTTTTCAACACTATCACAAGTGCAAAAAGTGTTTTTTCCACACTAATACAAGTGCAAAAGTGGTTTCCTGCACCAACACAAGTGCGAAAAGTGGTTTTTCAACACTAACACAAGTGCGAAAAGTGGTTTTTCAACACTAACACAAGTGCGAAAAGTGGTGTTTCAACACTATCACAAGTGCAAAAAGTGTTTTTTCCACACTAATACAAGTGCAAAAGTGGTTTCCTGCACCAACACAAGTGCGAAAAGTGGTTTTTCAACACTAACACAAGTGCGAAAAGTGGTTTTTCAACACTATCACAAGTGCAAAAAGTGTTTTTTCCACACTAATACAAGTGCAAAAGTGGTTTCCTGCACCAACACAAGTGCGAAAAGTGGTTTTTCAACACTAACACAAGTGCGAAAAGTGGATTTTCAACACTAACACAAGTGCGAAAAGTGGTTTTTCCACACTAATACAAGTGCAAAAGTGGTTTCCTGCACCAACACAAGTGCGAAAAGTGGTTTTTCAACACTAACACAAGTGCGAAAAGTGGTTTTTCAAGACTAACACAAGTGCGAAAAGTGGTTTTTCAACACTATCACAAATGCAAAAAGTGTTTTTTCCACACTAATACAAGTGCAAAAGTAGTTTCCTGCACCAACACAAGTGCGAAAAGTGGTTTTTCAACACTAACACAAGTGCAAAAAGTGGTTTTTCAACACTAACACAAGTGCGAAAAGTGTTTTTTCCACACTAATACAAGTGCAAAAGTGGTTTCCTGCACCAACACAAGTGCGAAAAGTGGTTTTTCAACACTAACACAAGTGCGAAAAGTGGTTTTTCAAGACTAACACAAGTGCGAAAAGTGGTTTTTCAACACTAACACAAGTGCGAAAAGTGGTTTTTCCACACTAATACAAGTGCAAAATTGGTTTCCTGCACCAACACAAGTGCGAAAAGTGGTTTTTCAACACTAACACAAGTGCGAAAAGTGGTTTTTCAACACTATCACAAGTGCAAAAAGTGTTTTTTCCACACTAATACAAGTGCAAAAGTGGTTTCCTGCACCAACACAAGTGCGAAAAGTGGTTTTTCAACACTAACACAAGTGCGAAAAGTGGTTTTTCAACACTAACACAAGTGCGAAAAGTGGTGTTTCAACACTATCACAAGTGCAAAAAGTGTTTTTTCCACACTAATACAAGTGCAAAAGTGGTTTCCTGCACCAACACAAGTGCGAAAATTGGTTTTTCAACACTAACACAAGTGCGAAAAGTGGTTTTTCAACACTATCACAAGTGCAAAAAGTGGTTTTTCAACACTAACACAAGTGCAAAAGTGGTTTCCTGCACCAACACAAGTGCGAAAAGTGGTTTTTCAACACTAACACAAGTGCGAAAAGTGGATTTTCAACACTAACACAAGTGCAAAAAGTGGGTTTTCAACACTAACACAAGTGCGAAAAGTGGTTTTTCAACACTAACACAAGTGCGAAAAGTGGTTTCCTTCACCAACACAAGTGCGAAAAGTGGTTTTTCAACACTAACACAAGTGCGAAAGTGGTTTTTCAACACTAACACAAGTGCGAAAAGTGGTTTTTCAACACTAACACAAGTGCGAAAAGTGGTTTTTCCACACTAATACAAGTGCAAAAGTGGTTTCCTGCACCAACACAAGTGCGAAAAGTGGTTTTTCAACACTAACACAAGTGCAAAAAGTGGTTTTTCAACACTAACACAAGTGCGAAAAGTGGTTTTTCCACACTAATACAAGTGCAAAAGTGGTTTCCTGCACCAACACAAGTTCGAAAAGTGGTTTTTCAACACTAACACAAGTGCGAAAAGTGGTTTTTCAACACTAACACAAGTGCGAAAAGTGGTTTTTCAACACTAACACAAGTGCGAAAAGTGGTTATTCCACACTAATACAAGTGCAAAAGTGGTTTCCTGCACCAACACAAGTGCAAAAAGTGGTTTTTCAACTCTAACACAAGTGCGAAAAGTGGTTTTCCACACTAATACAAGTGCAAAAGTGGTTTCCTGCACCAGCACAAGTGCGAAAAGTGGTTTTTCAACACTAACACAAGTGCAAAAAGTGGTTTTTCAACACTATCACAAATGCAAAAAGTGTTTTTTCCACACTAATACAAGTGCAAAAGTAGTTTCCTGCACCAACACAAGTGCGAAAAGTGGTTTTTCAACACTAACACAAGTGCAAAAAGTGGTTTTTCAACACTAACACAAGTGCGAAAAGTGTTTTTTCCACACTAATACAAGTGCAAAAGTGGTTTCCTGCACCAACACAAGTGCGAAAAGTGGTTTTTCAACACTAACACAAGTGCGAAAAGTGGTTTTTCAAGACTAACACAAGTGCGAAAAGTGGTTTTTCAACACTAACACAAGTGCGAAAAGTGGTTTTTCCACACCAATACAAGTGAAAAAGTGGTTTCCTGCACCAACACAATTGCGAAAAGTGGTTTTTCAACACTAACACAAGTGCAAAAAGTGGTTTTTCAACACTATCACAAGTGCAAAAAGTGTTTTTTCCACACTAATACAAGTGCAAAAGTGGTTTCCTGCACCAACACAAGTGCGAAAAGTGGTTTTTCAACACTAACACAAGTGCGAAAAGTGGTTTTTCAACACTAACACAAGTGCGAAAAGTGGTGTTTCAACACTATCACAAGTGCAAAAAGTGTTTTTTCCACACTAATACAAGTGCAAAAGTGGTTTCCTGCACCAACACAAGTGCGAAAAGTGGTTTTTCAACACTAACACAAGTGCGAAAAGTGGTTTTTCAACACTATCACAAGTGCAAGAAGTGTTTTTTCCACACTAATACAAGTGCAAAAGTGGTTTCCTGCACCAACACAAGTGCGAAAAGTGGTTTTTCAACACTAACACAAGTGCGAAAAGTGGATTTTCAACACTAACACAAGTGCGAAAAGTGGTTTTTCCACACTAATACAAGTGCAAAAGTGGTTTCCTGCACCAACACAAGTGCGAAAAGTGGTTTTTCAACACTAACACAAGTGCGAAAAGTGGTTTTTCAAGACTAACACAAGTGCGAAAAGTGGTTTTTCAACACTATCACAAATGCAAAAAGTGTTTTTTCCACACTAATACAAGTGCAAAAGTAGTTTCCTGCACCAACACAAGTGCGAAAAGTGGTTTTTCAACACTAACACAAGTGCAAAAAGTGGTTTTTCAACACTAACACAAGTGCGAAAAGTGTTTTTTCCACACTAATACAAGTGCAAAAGTGGTTTCCTGCACCAACACAAGTGCGAAAAGTGGTTTTTCAACACTAACACAAGTGCGAAAAGTGGTTTTTCAAGACTAACACAAGTGCGAAAAGTGGTTTTTCAACACTAACACAAGTGCGAAAAGTGGTTTTTCCACACTAATACAAGTGCAAAATTGGTTTCCTGCACCAACACAAGTGCGAAAAGTGGTTTTTCAACACTAACACAAGTGCGAAAAGTGGTTTTTCAACACTATCACAAGTGCAAAAAGTGTTTTTTCCACACTAATACAAGTGCAAAAGTGGTTTCCTGCACCAACACAAGTGCGAAAAGTGGTTTTTCAACACTAACACAAGTGCGAAAAGTGGTTTTTCAACACTAACACAAGTGCGAAAAGTGGTGTTTCAACACTATCACAAGTGCAAAAAGTGTTTTTTCCACACTAATACAAGTGCAAAAGTGGTTTCCTGCACCAACACAAGTGCGAAAATTGGTTTTTCAACACTAACACAAGTGCGAAAAGTGGTTTTTCAACACTATCACAAGTGCAAAAAGTGGTTTTTCAACACTAACACAAGTGCAAAAGTGGTTTCCTGCACCAACACAAGTGCGAAAAGTGGTTTTTCAACACTAACACAAGTGCGAAAAGTGGATTTTCAACACTAACACAAGTGCAAAAAGTGGGTTTTCAACACTAACACAAGTGCGAAAAGTGTTTTTTCAACACTAACACAAGTGCGAAAAGTGGTTTCCTTCACCAACACAAGTGCGAAAAGTGGTTTTTCAACACTAACACAAGTGCGAAAGTGGTTTTTCAACACTAACACAAGTGCGAAAAGTGGTTTTTCAACACTAACACAAGTGCGAAAAGTGGTTTTTCCACACTAATACAAGTGCAAAAGTGGTTTCCTGCACCAACACAAGTGCAAAAAGTGGTTTTTCCACACTAATACAAGTGCAAAAAGTGGTTTTCCACACTAATACAAGTGCAAAAGTGGTTTCCTGCACCAGCACAAGTGCGAAAAGTGGTTTTTCAACACTAACACAAGTGCGAAAAGTGGTTTTTCAACACTATCACAAATGCAAAAAGTGTTTTTTCCACACTAATACAAGTGCAAAAGTAGTTTCCTGCACCAACACAAGTGCGAAAAGTGGTTTTTCAACACTAACACAAGTGCAAAAAGTGGTTTTTCAACACTAACACAAGTGCGAAAAGTGTTTTTTCCACACTAATACAAGTGCAAAACTGGTTTCCTGCACCAACACAAGTGCGAAAAGTGGTTTTTCAACACTAACACAAGTGCGAAAAGTGGTTTTTCAAGACTAACACAAGTGCGAAAAGTGGTTTTTCAACACTAACACAAGTGCGAAAAGTGGTTTTTCCACACTAATACAAGTGAAAAAGTGGTTTCCTGCACCAACACAAGTGCAAAAAGTGGTTTTTCAACACTAACACAAGTGCGAAAAGTGGTTTTTCAACACTAACACAAGTGCGAAAAGTGGTGTTTCAACACTATCACAAGTGCAAAAAGTGTTTTTTCCACACTAATACAAGTGCAAAAGTGGTTTCCTGCACCAACACAAGTGCGAAAAGTGGTTTTTCAACACTAACACAAGTGCGAAAAGTGGTTTTTCAACACTATCACAAGTGCAAAAAGTGTTTTTTCCACACTAATACAAGTGCAAAAGTGGTTTCCTGCACCAACACAAGTGCGAAAAGTGGTTTTTCAACACTAACACAAGTGCGAAAAGTGGATTTTCAACACTAACACAAGTGCGAAAAGTGGTTTTTCCACACTAATACAAGTGCAAAAGTGGTTTCCTGCACCAACACAAGTGCGAAATGTGGTTTTTCAACACTAACACAAGTGCGAAAAGTGGTTTTTCAAGACTAACACAAGTGCGAAAAGTGGTTTTTCAACACTATCACAAATGCAAAAAGTGTTTTTTCCACACTAATACAAGTGCAAAAGTAGTTTCCTGCACCAACACAAGTGCGAAAAGTGGTTTTTCAACACTAACACAAGTGCAAAAAGTGGTTTTTCAACACTAACACAAGTGCGAAAAGTGTTTTTTCCACACTAATACAAGTGCAAAGTGGTTTCCTGCACCAACACAAGTGCAAAAAGTGGTTTTTCAACTCTAACACAAGTGCGAAAAGTGGTTTTCCACACTAATACAAGTGCAAAAGTGGTTTCCTGCACCAGCACAAGTGCGAAAAGTGGTTTTTTCAACACTAACACAAGTGCAAAAAGTGGTTTTTCAACACTATCACAAATGCAAAAAGTGTTTTTTCCACACTAATACAAGTGCAAAAGTAGTTTCCTGCACCAACACAAGTGCGAAAAGTGGTTTTTCAACAACTAACACAAGTGCAAAAAGTGGTTTTTCAACACTAACACAAGTGCGAAAAGTGTTTTTTCCACACTAATACAAGTGCAAAAGTGGTTTCCTGCACCAACACAAGTGCGAAAAGTGGTTTTTCAACACTAACACAAGTGCGAAAAGTGGTTTTTTCAAGACTAACACAAGTGCGAAAAGTGGTTTTTCAACACTAACACAAGTGCGAAAAGTGGTTTTTCCACACCAATACAAGTGAAAAAGTGGTTTCCTGCACCAACACAATTGCGAAAAGTGGTTTTTCAACACTAACACAAGTGCAAAAAGTGGTTTTTCAACACTATCACAAGTGCAAAAAGTGTTTTTTCCACACTAATACAAGTGCAAAAGTGGTTTCCTGCACCAACACAAGTGCGAAAAGTGGTTTTTCAACACTAACACAAGTGCGAAAAGTGGTTTTTCAACACTAACACAAGTGCGAAAAGTGGTGTTTCAACACTATCACAAGTGCAAAAAGTGTTTTTTCCACACTAATACAAGTGCAAAAGTGGTTTCCTGCACCAACACAAGTGCGAAAAGTGGTTTTTCAACACTAACACAAGTGGCGAAAAGTGTTTTTCAACACTATCACAAGTGCAAAAAGTGTTTTTTCCACACTAATACAAGTGCAAAAGTGGTTTCCTGCACCAACACAAGTGCGAAAAGTGGTTTTTCAACACTAACACAAGTGCGAAAAGTGGATTTTCAACACTAACACAAGTGCGAAAAGTGGTTTTTCCACACTAATACAAGTGCAAAAGTGGTTTCCTGCACCAACACAAGTGCGAAAAGTGGTTTTCAACACTAACACAAGTGCGAAAAGTGGTTTTTCAAGACTAACACAAGTGCGAAAAGTGGTTTTTCAACACTATCACAAATGCAAAAAGTGTTTTTTCCACACTAATACAAGTGCAAAAGTAGTTTCCTGCACCAACACAAGTGCGAAAAGTGGTTTTTCAACACTAACACAAGTGCAAAAAGTGGTTTTCAACACTAACACAAGTGCGAAAAGTGTTTTTTCCACACTAATACAAGTGCAAAAGTGGTTTCCTGCACCAACACAAGTGCGAAAAGTGGTTTTTCAACACTAACACAAGTGCGAAAAGTGGTTTTTCAAGACTAACACAAGTGCGAAAAGTGGTTTTTCAACACTAACACAAGTGCGAAAAGTGGTTTTTCCACACTAATACAAGTGCAAAATTGGTTTCCTGCACCAACACAAGTGCGAAAAGTGGTTTTTCAACACTAACACAAGTGCGAAAAGTGGTTTTCAACACTATCACAAGTGCAAAAAGTGTTTTTTCCACACTAATACAAGTGCAAAAGTGGTTTCCTGCACCAACACAAGTGCGAAAAGTGGTTTTTCAACACTAACACAAGTGCGAAAAGTGGTTTTTCAACACTAACACAAGTGCGAAAAGTGGTGTTTCAACACTATCACAAGTGCAAAAAGTGTTTTTTCCACACTAATACAAGTGCAAAAGTGGTTTCCTGCACCAACACAAGTGCGAAAATTGGTTTTTCAACACTAACACAAGTGCGAAAAGTGGTTTTTCAACACTATCACAAGTGCAAAAAGTGGTTTTTCAACACTAACACAAGTGCAAAAGTGGTTTCCTGCACCAACACAAGTGCGAAAAGTGGTTTTTCAACACTAACACAAGTGCGAAAAGTGGATTTTCAACACTAACACAAGTGCAAAAAGTGGGTTTTCAACACTAACACAAGTGCGAAAAGTGGTTTTTCAACACTAACACAAGTGCGAAAAGTGGTTTCCTTCACCAACACAAGTGCGAAAAGTGGTTTTTCAACACTAACACAAGTGCGAAAGTGGTTTTTCAACACTAACACAAGTGCGAAAAGTGGTTTTTCAACACTAACACAAGTGCGAAAAGTGGTTTTTCCACACTAATACAAGTGCAAAAGTGGTTTCCTGCACCAACACAAGTGCAAAAAGTGGTTTTTCCACACTAATACAAGTGCAAAAAGTGGTTTTCCACACTAATACAAGTGCAAAAGTGGTTTCCTGCACCAGCACAAGTGCGAAAAGTGGTTTTTCAACACTAACACAAGTGCGAAAAGTGGTTTTTCAACACTATCACAAATGCAAAAAGTGTTTTTTCCACACTAATACAAGTGCAAAAGTAGTTTCCTGCACCAACACAAGTGCGAAAAGTGGTTTTTCAACACTAACACAAGTGCAAAAAGTGGTTTTTCAACACTAACACAAGTGCGAAAAGTGTTTTTTCCACACTAATACAAGTGCAAAACTGGTTTCCTGCACCAACACAAGTGCGAAAAGTGGTTTTTCAACACTAACACAAGTGCGAAAAGTGGTTTTTCAAGACTAACACAAGTGCGAAAAGTGGTTTTTCAACACTAACACAAGTGCGAAAAGTGGTTTTTCCACACTAATACAAGTGAAAAAGTGGTTTCCTGCACCAACACAAGTGCAAAAAGTGGTTTTTCAACACTAACACAAGTGCGAAAAGTGGTTTTTCAACACTATCACAAGTGCAAAAAGTGTTTTTTCCACACTAATACAAGTGCAAAAGTGGTTTCCTGCACCAACACAAGTGCGAAAAGTGGTTTTTCAACACTAACACAAGTGCGAAAAGTGGTTTTTCAACACTAACACAAGTGCGAAAAGTGGTGTTTCAACACTATCACAAGTGCAAAAAGTGTTTTTTCCACACTAATACAAGTGCAAAAGTGGTTTCCTGCACCAACACAAGTGCGAAAAGTGGTTTTTCAACACTAACACAAGTGCGAAAAGTGGTTTTTCAACACTATCACAAGTGCAAAAAGTGTTTTTTCCACACTAATACAAGTGCAAAAGTGGTTTCCTGCACCAACACAAGTGCGAAAAGTGGTTTTTCAACACTAACACAAGTGCGAAAAGTGGATTTTCAACACTAACACAAGTGCGAAAAGTGGTTTTTCCACACTAATACAAGTGCAAAAGTGGTTTCCTGCACCAACACAAGTGCGAAATGTGGTTTTTCAACACTAACACAAGTGCGAAAAGTGGTTTTTCAAGACTAACACAAGTGCGAAAAGTGTTTTTTCAACACTATCACAAATGCAAAAAGTGTTTTTTCCACACTAATACAAGTGCAAAAGTAGTTTCCTGCACCAACACAAGTGCGAAAAGTGGTTTTTCAACACTAACACAAGTGCAAAAAGTGGTTTTTCAACACTAACACAATGCGAAAAGTGTTTTTTCCACACTAATACAAGTGCAAAAGTGGTTTCCTGCACCAACACAAGTGCGAAAAGTGGTTTTTCAACACTAACACAAGTGCGAAAAGTGGTTTTTCAAGACTAACACAAGTGCGAAAAGTGGTTTTTCAACACTAACACAAGTGCGAAAAGTGGTTTTTCCACACTAATACAAGTGAAAAATTGGTTTCCTGCACCAACACAAGTGCGAAAAGTGGTTTTTCAACACTAACACAAGTGCAAAAAGTGGTTTTTCAACACTATCACAAGTGCAAAAAGTGTTTTTTCCACACTAATACAAGTGCAAAAGTGGTTTCCTGCACCAACACAAGTGCGAAAAGTGGTTTTTCAACACTAACACAAGTGCGAAAAGTGGTTTTTCAACACTAACACAAGTGCGAAAAGTGGTGTTTCAACACTATCACATGTGCAAAAAGTGTTTTTTCCACACTAATACAAGTGCAAAAGTGGTTTCCTGCACCAACACAAGTGCGAAAAGTGGTTTTTCAACACTAACACAAGTGCGAAAAGTGGTTTTTCAACACTATCACAAGTGCAAAAAGTGTTTTTTCCACACTAATACAAGTGCAAAAATGGTTTCCTGCACCAACACAAGTGCGAAAAGTGGTTTTTCAACACTAACACAAGTGCGAAAAGTGGATTTTCAACACTAACACAAGTGCGAAAAGTGGTTTTCCACACTAATACAAGTGCAAAAGTGGTTTCCCGCACCAACACAAGTGCGAAAAGTGGTTTTTCAACACTAACACAAGTGCAAAAAGTGGTTTTTCAACACTAACACAAGTGCGAAAAGTGGTTTTTCCACACTAATACAAGTGCAAAAGTGGTTTCCTGCACCAACACAAGTGCGAAAAGTGGTTTTTCAACACTAACACAAGTGCAAAAAGTGGTTTTTCAACACTAACACAAGTGCGAAAAGTGGTTTTTCAACACTAACACAAGTGCGAAAAGTGGTTTTACCACACTAATACAAGTGCAAAAGTGGTTTCCTGCACCAACACAAGTGCGAAAGTGGTTTTTCAACACTAACACAAGTGTGAAAAGTGGTTTTTCAACACTAACACAAGTGCGAAAAGTGATTTTTCAACACTATCACAAGTGCAAAAAGTGTTTTTTCCACACTAATACAAGTGCAAAAGTGGTTTCCTGCACCAACACAAGTGCGAAAAGTGGTTTTTCAACACTAACACAAGTGCGAAAGGTGGTTTTTCAACACTAACACAAGTGCGAAAAATGGTTTTTCAACACTAACACAAGTGCAAAAAGTGGTTTTTCAACACTAACACAAGTGCGAAAAGTGGTTTTTCAACACTAACACAAGTGCGAAAAGTGTTTTTTCCACACTAATACAAGTGCAAAAGTGGTTTCCTGCACCAACACAAGTGCGAAAAGTGGTTTTTCAACACCAACACAAGTGCGAAAAGTGGTTTTTCAACACAAACACAAGTGCGAAAAGTGGTTTTTCAACACTATCACAAGTGCAAAAAGTGTTTTTTCCACACTAATACAAGTGCAAAAGTGGTTTCCTGCACCAACACAAGTGCGAAAAGTGGTTTTTCAACACTAACACAAGTGCGAAAAGTGGTTTTTCAACACTAACACAAGTGCGAAAAGTGGTTTTTCAACACTAACACAAGTGCAAAAAGTGGTTTTTCAACACTAACACAAGTGCGAAAAGTGGTTTTTCAACACTAACACAAGTGCGAAAAGTGTTTTTCCCACACTAATACAAGTGCAAAAGTGGCTTCCTGCACCAACACAAGTGCGAAAAGTGGTTTTTCAACACAAACACAAGTGCGAAAAGTGGTTTTTCAACACTATCACAAGTGCAAAAAGTGTTTTTTCCACACTAATACAAGTGCAAAAGTCGTTTCCTGCACCAACACAAGTGCGAAAAGTGGTTTTTCAACACTAACACAAGTGCGAAAAGTGGTGTTTCAACACTATCACAAGTGCAAAAAGTGTTTTTTCCACACTAATACAAGTGCAAAAGTGGTTTTTCAACACTATCACAAATGCAAAAAGTGTTTTTTCCACACTAATACAAGTACAAAAGTAGTTTCCTGCACCAACACAAGTGCGAAAAGTGGTTTTTCAACACTAACACAAGTGCGAAAAGTGGATTTTCAACACTAACACAAGTGCGAAAAGTGGTTTTTCCACACTAATACAAGTGCAAAAGTGGTTTCCTGCACCAACACAAGTGCGAAAAGTGGTTTTTCAACACTAACACAAGTGCGAAAAGTGGTTTTTCAAGACTAACACAAGTGCGAAAAGTGGTTTTTCAACACTATCACAAATGCAAAAAGTGTTTTTTCCACACTAATACAAGTGCAAAAGTAGTTTCCTGCACCAACACAAGTGCGAAAAGTGGTTTTTCAACACTAACACAAGTGCAAAAAGTGGTTTTTCAACACTAACACAAGTGCGAAAAGTGTTTTTTCCACACTAATACAAGTGCAAAAGTGGTTTCCTGCACCAACACAAGTGCGAAAAGTGGTTTTTCAACACTAACACAAGTGCGAAAAGTGGTTTTTCAAGACTAACACAAGTGCGAAAAGTGGTTTTTCAACACTAACACAAGTGCGAAAAGTGGTTTTTCCACACTAATACAAGTGCAAAATTGGTTTCCTGCACCAACACAAGTGCGAAAAGTGGTTTTTCAACACTAACACAAGTGCGAAAAGTGGTTTTTCAACACTATCACAAGTGCAAAAAGTGTTTTTTCCACACTAATACAAGTGCAAAAGTGGTTTCCTGCACCAACACAAGTGCGAAAAGTGGTTTTTCAACACTAACACAAGTGCGAAAAGTGGTTTTTCAACACTAACACAAGTGCGAAAAGTGGTGTTTCAACACTATCACAAGTGCAAAAAGTGTTTTTTCCACACTAATACAAGTGCAAAAGTGGTTTCCTGCACCAACACAAGTGCGAAAATTGGTTTTTCAACACTAACACAAGTGCGAAAAGTGGTTTTTCAACACTATCACAAGTGCAAAAAGTGGTTTTTCAACACTAACACAAGTGCAAAAGTGGTTTCCTGCACCAACACAAGTGCGAAAAGTGGTTTTTCAACACTAACACAAGTGCGAAAAGTGGATTTTCAACACTAACACAAGTGCAAAAAGTGGGTTTTCAACACTAACACAAGTGCGAAAAGTGGTTTTTCAACACTAACACAAGTGCGAAAAGTGGTTTCCTTCACCAACACAAGTGCGAAAAGTGGTTTTTCAACACTAACACAAGTGCGAAAGTGGTTTTTCAACACTAACACAAGTGCGAAAAGTGGTTTTTCAACACTAACACAAGTGCGAAAAGTGGTTTTTCCACACTAATACAAGTGCAAAAGTGGTTTCCTGCACCAACACAAGTGCAAAAAGTGGTTTTTCCACACTAATACAAGTGCAAAAAGTGGTTTTCCACACTAATACAAGTGCAAAAGTGGTTTCCTGCACCAGCACAAGTGCGAAAAGTGGTTTTTCAACACTAACACAAGTGCGAAAAGTGGTTTTTCAACACTATCACAAATGCAAAAAGTGTTTTTTCCACACTAATACAAGTGCAAAAGTAGTTTCCTGCACCAACACAAGTGCGAAAAGTGGTTTTTCAACACTAACACAAGTGCAAAAAGTGGTTTTTCAACACTAACACAAGTGCGAAAAGTGTTTTTTCCACACTAATACAAGTGCAAAACTGGTTTCCTGCACCAACACAAGTGCGAAAAGTGGTTTTTCAACACTAACACAAGTGCGAAAAGTGGTTTTTCAAGACTAACACAAGTGCGAAAAGTGGTTTTTCAACACTAACACAAGTGCGAAAAGTGGTTTTTCCACACTAATACAAGTGAAAAAGTGGTTTCCTGCACCAACACAAGTGCAAAAAGTGGTTTTTCAACACTAACACAAGTGCGAAAAGTGGTTTTTCAACACTATCACAAGTGCAAAAAGTGTTTTTTCCACACTAATACAAGTGCAAAAGTGGTTTCCTGCACCAACACAAGTGCGAAAAGTGGTTTTTCAACACTAACACAAGTGCGAAAAGTGGTTTTTCAACACTAACACAAGTGCGAAAAGTGGTGTTTCAACACTATCACAAGTGCAAAAAGTGTTTTTTCCACACTAATACAAGTGCAAAAGTGGTTTCCTGCACCAACACAAGTGCGAAAAGTGGTTTTTCAACACTAACACAAGTGCGAAAAGTGGTTTTTCAACACTATCACAAGTGCAAAAAGTGTTTTTTCCACACTAATACAAGTGCAAAAGTGGTTTCCTGCACCAACACAAGTGCGAAAAGTGGTTTTTCAACACTAACACAAGTGCGAAAAGTGGATTTTCAACACTAACACAAGTGCGAAAAGTGGTTTTTCCACACTAATACAAGTGCAAAAGTGGTTTCCTGCACCAACACAAGTGCGAAATGTGGTTTTTCAACACTAACACAAGTGCGAAAAGTGGTTTTTCAAGACTAACACAAGTGCGAAAAGTGTTTTTTCAACACTATCACAAATGCAAAAAGTGTTTTTTCCACACTAATACAAGTGCAAAAGTAGTTTCCTGCACCAACACAAGTGCGAAAAGTGGTTTTTCAACACTAACACAAGTGCAAAAAGTGGTTTTTCAACACTAACACAATGCGAAAAGTGTTTTTTCCACACTAATACAAGTGCAAAAGTGGTTTCCTGCACCAACACAAGTGCGAAAAGTGGTTTTTCAACACTAACACAAGTGCGAAAAGTGGTTTTTCAAGACTAACACAAGTGCGAAAAGTGGTTTTTCAACACTAACACAAGTGCGAAAAGTGGTTTTTCCACACTAATACAAGTGAAAAATTGGTTTCCTGCACCAACACAAGTGCGAAAAGTGGTTTTTCAACACTAACACAAGTGCAAAAAGTGGTTTTTCAACACTATCACAAGTGCAAAAAGTGTTTTTTCCACACTAATACAAGTGCAAAAGTGGTTTCCTGCACCAACACAAGTGCGAAAAGTGGTTTTTCAACACTAACACAAGTGCGAAAAGTGGTTTTTCAACACTAACACAAGTGCGAAAAGTGGTGTTTCAACACTATCACATGTGCAAAAAGTGTTTTTTCCACACTAATACAAGTGCAAAAGTGGTTTCCTGCACCAACACAAGTGCGAAAAGTGGTTTTTCAACACTAACACAAGTGCGAAAAGTGGTTTTTCAACACTATCACAAGTGCAAAAAGTGTTTTTTCCACACTAATACAAGTGCAAAAATGGTTTCCTGCACCAACACAAGTGCGAAAAGTGGTTTTTCAACACTAACACAAGTGCGAAAAGTGGATTTTCAACACTAACACAAGTGCGAAAAGTGGTTTTCCACACTAATACAAGTGCAAAAGTGGTTTCCCGCACCAACACAAGTGCGAAAAGTGGTTTTTCAACACTAACACAAGTGCAAAAAGTGGTTTTTCAACACTAACACAAGTGCGAAAAGTGGTTTTTCCACACTAATACAAGTGCAAAAGTGGTTTCCTGCACCAACACAAGTGCGAAAAGTGGTTTTTCAACACTAACACAAGTGCAAAAAGTGGTTTTTCAACACTAACACAAGTGCGAAAAGTGGTTTTTCAACACTAACACAAGTGCGAAAAGTGGTTTTACCACACTAATACAAGTGCAAAAGTGGTTTCCTGCACCAACACAAGTGCGAAAGTGGTTTTTCAACACTAACACAAGTGTGAAAAGTGGTTTTTCAACACTAACACAAGTGCGAAAAGTGATTTTTCAACACTATCACAAGTGCAAAAAGTGTTTTTTCCACACTAATACAAGTGCAAAAGTGGTTTCCTGCACCAACACAAGTGCGAAAAGTGGTTTTTCAACACTAACACAAGTGCGAAAGGTGGTTTTTCAACACTAACACAAGTGCGAAAAATGGTTTTTCAACACTAACACAAGTGCAAAAAGTGGTTTTTCAACACTAACACAAGTGCGAAAAGTGGTTTTTCAACACTAACACAAGTGCGAAAAGTGTTTTTTCCACACTAATACAAGTGCAAAAGTGGTTTCCTGCACCAACACAAGTGCGAAAAGTGGTTTTTCAACACCAACACAAGTGCGAAAAGTGGTTTTTCAACACAAACACAAGTGCGAAAAGTGGTTTTTCAACACTATCACAAGTGCAAAAAGTGTTTTTTCCACACTAATACAAGTGCAAAAGTGGTTTCCTGCACCAACACAAGTGCGAAAAGTGGTTTTTCAACACTAACACAAGTGCGAAAAGTGGTTTTTCAACACTAACACAAGTGCGAAAAGTGGTTTTTCAACACTAACACAAGTGCAAAAAGTGGTTTTTCAACACTAACACAAGTGCGAAAAGTGGTTTTTCAACACTAACACAAGTGCGAAAAGTGTTTTTCCCACACTAATACAAGTGCAAAAGTGGCTTCCTGCACCAACACAAGTGCGAAAAGTGGTTTTTCAACACAAACACAAGTGCGAAAAGTGGTTTTTCAACACTATCACAAGTGCAAAAAGTGTTTTTTCCACACTAATACAAGTGCAAAAGTCGTTTCCTGCACCAACACAAGTGCGAAAAGTGGTTTTTCAACACTAACACAAGTGCGAAAAGTGGTGTTTCAACACTATCACAAGTGCAAAAAGTGTTTTTTCCACACTAATACAAGTGCAAAAGTGGTTTCCTGCACCAACACAAGTGCGAAAAGTGGTTTTTCAACACTAACACAAGTGCGAAAAGTGGTTTTTCAACACTATCACAAGTGCAAAAAGTGTTTTTTCCACACTAATACAAGTGCAAAAGTGGTTTCCTGCACCAACACAAGTGCGAAAAGTGGTTTTTCAACACTAACACAAGTGCGAAAAGTGGATTTTCAACACTAACACAAGTGCGAAAAGTGGTTTTTCCACACTAATACAAGTGCAAAAGTGGTTTCCTGCACCAACACAAGTGCGAAAAGTGGTTTTTCAACACTAACACAAGTGTGAAAAGTGGTTTTTCAACACTAACACAAGTGCGAAAAGTGGTTTTTCAACACTATCACAAGTGCAAAAAGTGTTTTTTCCACACTAATACAAGTGCAAAAGTGGTTTCCTGCACCAACACAAGTGCGAAAAGTGGTTTTTCAACACTAACACAAGTGCGAAAAGTGGTTTTTCAACACTAACACAAGTGCGAAAAGTGGTTTTTCAACACTAACACAAGTGCAAAAAGTGGTTTTTCAACACTAACACAAGTGCGAAAAGTGGTTTTTCAACACTAACACAAGTGCGAAAAGTGTTTTTTCCACACTAATACAAGTGCAAAAGTGGTTTCCTGCACCAACACAAGTGCGAAAAGTGGTTTTTCAACACCAACACAAGTGCGAAAAGTGGTTTTTCAACACAAACACAAGTGCGAAAAGTGGTTTTTCAACACTATCACAAGTGCAAAAAGTGTTTTTTCCACACTAATACAAGTGCAAAAGTGGTTTCCTGCACCAACACAAGTGCGAAAAGTGGTTTTTCAACACTAACACAAGTGCGAAAAGTCGTTTTTCAACACTAACACAAGTGCGAAAAGTGGTTTTTCCACACTAATACAAGTGCAAAAGTGGTTTCCTGCCCCAACACATGTGCGAAAAGTGGTTTTTCAACACTATCAGAAGTGCGAAAAGTGGTTTTTCAACACTATCACAAGTGCAAAAAGTGTTTTTTCCACACTAATACAAGTGCAAAAGTGGTTTCCTGCACCAACACAAGTGCGACAAGTGGTTTTTCAACACTAACACAAGTGCGAAAAGTGGTTTTTCCACACTAATACAAGTGCAAAAGTGGTTTCCTGCCCCAACACATGTGCGAAAAGTGGTTTTTCAACACTAACACATGTGCAAAAGTGGTTTTTCAACACTATCACAAGTGCAAAAAGTGTTTTTTCCACACTAATACAAGTGCAAAAGTGGTTTCCTGCACCAACACAAGTGTGAAAAATGGTTTTTCAACACTAACACAAGTGCGAAAAGTTGTTTTTCAACACTAACACAAGTGCGAAAAGTGTTTTTTCCACACTAATACAAGTGCAAAAGTGGTTTCCTGCACCAATACAAGTGCGAAAAGTGGTTTTTCAACACTAACACAAGTGCGAAAAGTGGTTTTTCAACACTAACACAAGTGCGAAAAGTGGTTTTTCAACACTAACACAAGTGTGAAAAGTGGTTTTTCCACACTAATACAAGTGCAAAAGTGGTTTCCTGCACCAACACAAGTGCGAAAAGTGGTTTTTCAACACTAACACAAGTGCGAAAAGTGGTTTTTCAACACTAACACAAGTGCGAAAAGTGGTTTTTCAACACTAACACAAGTGCGAAAAGTGGTTTTTCCACACTAATACAAGTGCAAAGGTGGTTTCCTGCACCAACACAAGTGCGAAAAGTGGTTTTTCAACACTAACACAAGTGCGAAAAGTGTTTTTTCCACACTAATACAAGTGCAAAAGTGGTTTCCTGCACCAACACAAGTGTGAAAGGTGGTTTTTCAACACTAACACAAGTGCGAAAAGTGGTTTTTCAACACTAACACAAGTGCAAAAAGTGGTTTTTCAACACTAACACAAGTGCGAAAAGTGGTTTTTCCACACTAATACAAGTGCAAAAGTGGTTTCCTGCACCAACACAAGTGCGAAAAGTGGTTTTTCAACACTAACACAAGTGCGAAAATTGGTTTTTCAACACTATCACAAGTGCAAAAAGTGTTTTTTCCACACTAATACAAGTGCAAAAGTGGTTTCCTGCACCAACACAAGTGCGAAAAGTGGTTTTTCAACACTAACACAAGTGCAAAAAGTGGTTTTTCAACACTAACACAAGTGCGAAAAGTGTTTTTTCCACACTAATACAAGTGCAAAAGTGGTTTCCTGCACCAACACAAGTGCGAAAAGTGGTTTTTCAACACTAACACAAGTGCAAAAAGTGGTTTTTCAAGACTAACACAAGTGCGAAAAGTGGTTTTTCAACACTAACACAAGTGCGAAAAGTGGTTTTCCACACTAATACAAGTGCAAAAGTGGTTTCCTGCACCAACACAAGTGCGAAAAGTGTTTTTTCAACACTAACACAAGTGCGAAAAGTGGTTTTTCAACACTATCACAAGTGCAAAAAGTGTTTTTTCCACACTAATACAAGTGCAAAAGTGGTTTCCTGCACCAACACAAGTGCGAAAAGTGGTTTTTCAACACTAACACAAGTGCGAAAAGTGGTTTTTCAACACTAACACAAGTGCGAAAAGTGGTTTTTCAACACTACCACAAGTGCAAAAAGTGTTTTTTCCACACTAATACAAGTGCAAAAGTGGTTTCCTGCACCAACACAAGTGCGAAAAGTGGTTTTTCAACACAACACAAGTGCGAAAAGTGGTTTTTCAACACTATCACAAGTGCAAAAAGTGTTTTTTCCACACTAATACAAGTGCAAAAGTCGTTTCCTGCACCAACACAAGTGCGAAAAGTGGTTTTCAACACTAACACAAGTGCGGAAAGTGGTTTTTCAACACTAACACAAGTGCGAAAAGTGTTTTTTCCACACTAATACAAGTGCAAAAGTGGTTTCCTGCACCAACACAAGTGCGAAAAGTGGTTTTTCAACACTAACACAAGTGCGAAAAGTGGTTTTTCAACACTAACACAAGTGCGAAAAGTGGTTTTTCAACACTAACACAAGTGCGAAAAGTGGTTTTTCCACACTAATACAAGTGCAAAAGTGGTTTCCTGCACCAACACAAGTGCGAAAAGTGTTTTTTCAACACTAACATAAGTGCGAAAAGTGGTTTTTCAACACTATCACAAGTGCAAAAAGTGTTTTTTCCACACTAATACAAGTGCAAAAGTGGTTTCCTGCACCAACACAAGTGCGAAAAGTGGTTTTTCAACACTAACACAAGTGCGAAAAGTGGTTTTTCAACACTAACACAAGTGCGAAAAGTGGTTTTCCACACTAATACAAGTGCAAAAGTGGTTTCCTGCACCAACACAAGTGCGAAAAGTGGTTTTTCAACACTAACACAAGTGCAAAAAGTGGTTTTTCAACACTAACACAAGTGCGAAAAGTGGTTTTTCCACACTAATACAAGTGCAAAAGTGGTTTCCTGCACCAACACAAGTTCGAAAAGTGGTTTTTCAACACTAACACAAGTGCGAAAAGTGTTTTTTCAACACTAACACAAGTGCGAAAAGTGGTTTTTCAACACTATCACAAGTGCAAAAAGTGTTTTTTCCACACTAATACAAGTGCAAAAGAGGTTTCCTGCACCAACACAAGTGCGAAAAGTGGTTTTTCAACACTAACACAAGTGCGAAAAGTGGTTTTTCAACACTAACACAAGTGCAAAAAGTGGTTTTTCAACACTAACACAAGTGCGAAAAGTGGTTTTTCCACACTAATACAAGTGCAAAAGTGGTTTCCTGCACCAACACAAGTGCGAAAAGTGGTTTTTCAACACTAACACAAGTGCAAAAAGTGGTTTTTCAACACTAATACAAGTGCGAAAAGTGGTTTTTCCACACTAATACAAGTGCAAAAGTGGTTTCCTGCACCAACACAAGTTCGAAAAGTGGTTTTTCAACACTAACACAAGTGCGAAAAGTGGTTTTTCAACACTAACACAAGTGCGAAAAGTGGTTTTTCAACACTAACACAAGTGCGAAAAGTGGTTATTCCACACTAATACAAGTGCAAAAGTGGTTTCCTGCACCAACACAAGTGCAAAAAGTGGTTTTTCAACTCTAACACAAGTGCGAAAAGTGGTTTTCCACACTAATACAAGTGCAAAAGTGGTTTCCTGCACCAGCACAAGTGCGAAAAGTGGTTTTTCAACACTAACACAAGTGCGAAAAGTGGTTTTTCAACACTATCACAAATGCAAAAAGTGTTTTTTCCACACTAATACAAGTGCAAAAGTAGTTTCCTGCACCAACACAAGTGTGAAAAGTGGTTTTTCAACACTAACACAAGTGCAAAAAGTGGTTTTTCAACACTAACACAAGTGCGAAAAGTGTTTTTTCCACACTAATACAAGTGCAAAAGTGGTTTCCTGCACCAACACAAGTGCGAAAAGTGGTTTTTCAACACTAACACAAGTGCAAAAAGTGGTTTTTCAAGACTAACACAAGTGCGAAAAGTGGTTTTTCCACACTAATACAAGTGCAAAAGTGGTTTCCTGCACCAACACAAGTGCGAAAAGTGGTTTTTCAACACTAACACAAGTGCGAAAAGTGGTTTTTCAACACTAACACAAGTGCGAAAAGTGGTGTTTCAACACTATCACAAGTGCAAAAAGTGTTTTTTCCACACTAATACAAGTGCAAAAGTGGTTTCCTGCACCAACACAAGTGCGAAAAGTGGTTTTTCAACACTAACACAAGTGCGAAAAGTGGTTTTTCAACACTATCACAAGTGCAAAAAGTGTTTTTTCCACACTAATACAAGTGCAAAAATGGTTTCCTGCACCAACACAAGTGCGAAAAGTGGTTTTTCAACACTAACACAAGTGCGAAAAGTGGATTTTCAACACTAACACAAGTGCGAAAAGTGGTTTTCCACACTAATACAAGTGCAAAAGTGGTTTCCCGCACCAACACAAGTGCGAAAAGTGGTTTTTCAACACTAACACAAGTGCAAAAAGTGGTTTTTCAACACTAACACAAGTGCGAAAAGTGGTTTTTCCACACTAATACAAGTGCAAAAGTGGTTTCCTGCACCAACACAAGTGCGAAAAGTGGTTTTTCAACACTAACACAAGTGCAAAAAGTGGTTTTTCAACACTAACACAAGTGCGAAAAGTGGTTTTTCAACACTAACACAAGTGCGAAAAGTGGTTTTACCACACTAATACAAGTGCAAAAGTGGTTTCCTGCACCAACACAAGTGCGAAAGTGGTTTTTCAACACTAACACAAGTGTGAAAAGTGGTTTTTCAACACTAACACAAGTGCGAAAAGTGATTTTTCAACACTATCACAAGTGCAAAAAGTGTTTTTTCCACACTAATACAAGTGCAAAAGTGGTTTCCTGCACCAACACAAGTGCGAAAAGTGGTTTTTCAACACTAACACAAGTGCGAAAGGTGGTTTTTCAACACTAACACAAGTGCGAAAAATGGTTTTTCAACACTAACACAAGTGCAAAAAGTGGTTTTTCAACACTAACACAAGTGCGAAAAGTGGTTTTTCAACACTAACACAAGTGCGAAAAGTGTTTTTTCCACACTAATACAAGTGCAAAAGTGGTTTCCTGCACCAACACAAGTGCGAAAAGTGGTTTTTCAACACCAACACAAGTGCGAAAAGTGGTTTTTCAACACAAACACAAGTGCGAAAAGTGGTTTTTCAACACTATCACAAGTGCAAAAAGTGTTTTTTCCACACTAATACAAGTGCAAAAGTGGTTTCCTGCACCAACACAAGTGCGAAAAGTGGTTTTTCAACACTAACACAAGTGCGAAAAGTGGTTTTTCAACACTAACACAAGTGCGAAAAGTGGTTTTTCAACACTAACACAAGTGCAAAAAGTGGTTTTTCAACACTAACACAAGTGCGAAAAGTGGTTTTTCAACACTAACACAAGTGCGAAAAGTGTTTTTCCCACACTAATACAAGTGCAAAAGTGGCTTCCTGCACCAACACAAGTGCGAAAAGTGGTTTTTCAACACAAACACAAGTGCGAAAAGTGGTTTTTCAACACTATCACAAGTGCAAAAAGTGTTTTTTCCACACTAATACAAGTGCAAAAGTCGTTTCCTGCACCAACACAAGTGCGAAAAGTGGTTTTTCAACACTAACACAAGTGCGAAAAGTGGTGTTTCAACACTATCACAAGTGCAAAAAGTGTTTTTTCCACACTAATACAAGTGCAAAAGTGGTTTCCTGCAACAACACAAGTGCGAAAAGTGGTTTTTCAACACTAACACAAGTGCGAAAAGTGGTTTTTCAACACTATCACAAGTGCAAAAAGTGTTTTTTCCACACTAATACAAGTGCAAAAGTGGTTTCCTGCACCAACACAAGTGCGAAAAGTGGTTTTTCAACACTAACACAAGTGCGAAAAGTGGATTTTCAACACTGACACAAGTGCGAAAAGTGGTTTTTCCACACTAATACAAGTGCAAAAGTGGTTTCCTGCACCAACACAAGTGCGAAAAGTGGTTTTTCAACACTAACACAAGTGTGAAAAGTGGTTTTTCAACACTAACACAAGTGCGAAAAGTGGTTTTTCAACACTATCACAAGTGCAAAAAGTGTTTTTTCCACACTAATACAAGTGCAAAAGTGGTTTCCTGCACCAACACAAGTGCGAAAAGTGGTTTTTCAACACTAACACAAGTGCAAAAAGTGGTTTTTCAACACTAACACAAGTGCGAAAAGTGGTTTTTCAACACTAACACAAGTGCAAAAAGTGGTTTTTCAACACTAACACAAGTGCGAAAAGTGGTTTTTCAACACTAACACAAGTGCGAAAAGTGTTTTTTCCACACTAATACAAGTGCAAAAGTGGTTTCCTGCACCAACACAAGTGCGAAAAGTGGTTTTTCAACACCAACACAAGTGCGAAAAGTGGTTTTTCAACACAAACACAAGTGCGAAAAGTGGTTTTTCAACACTATCACAAGTGCAAAAAGTGTTTTTTCCACACTAATACAAGTGCAAAAGTGGTTTCCTGCACCAACACAAGTGCGAAAAGTGGTTTTTCAACACTAACACAAGTGCGAAAAGTGGTTTTTCAACACTAACACAAGTGCGAAAAGTGGTTTTTCCACACTAATACAAGTGCAAAAGTGGTTTCCTGCCCCAACACATGTGCGAAAAGTGGTTTTTCAACACTATCAGAAGTGCGAAAAGTGGTTTTTCAACACTATCACAAGTGCAAAAAGTGTTTTTTCCACACTAATACAAGTGCAAAAGTGGTTTCCTGCACCAACACAAGTGCGACAAGTGGTTTTTCAACACTAACACAAGCGCGAAAAGTGGTTTTTCCACACTAATACAAGTGCAAAAGTGGTTTCCTGCCCCAACACATGTGCGAAAAGTGGTTTTTCAACACTAACACATGTGCAAAAGTGGTTTTTCAACACTATCACAAGTGCAAAAAGTGTTTTTTCCACACTAATACAAGTGCAAAAGTGGTTTCCTGCACCAACACAAGTGTGAAAAATGGTTTTTCAACACTAACACAAGTGCGAAAAGTTGTTTTTCAACACTAACACAAGTGCGAAAAGTGTTTTTTCCACACTAATACAAGTGCAAAAGTGGTTTCCTGCACCAACACAAGTGCAAAAAGTGGTTTTTCAACACTAACACAAGTGCGAAAAGTGGTTTTTCCACACTAATACAAGTGCAAAAGTGGTTTCCTGCACCAACACAAGTTCGAAAAGTGGTTTTTCAACACTAACACAAGTGCGAAAAGTGTTTTTTCAACACTAACACAAGTGCGAAAAGTGGTTTTTCAACACTATCACAAGTGCAAAAAGTGGTTTTTCAACACTAACACAAGTGCGAAAAGTGGTTTTTCCACACTAATACAAGTGCAAAAGTGGTTTCCTGCACCAACACAAGTTCGAAAAGTGGTTTTTCAACACTAATACAAGTGCAAAAGTGGTTTCCTGCACCAACACAAGTGCGAAAAGTGGTTTTTCAACACTAACACAAGTGCAAAAAGTGGTTTTTCAAGACTAACACAAGTGCGAAAAGTGGTTTTTCCACACTAATACAAGTGCAAAAGTGGTTTCCTGCACCAACACAAGTGCGAAAAGTGGTTTTTCAACACTAACACAAGTGCGAAAAGTGGTTTTTCAACACTAACACAAGTGCGAAAAGTGGTGTTTCAACACTATCACAAGTGCAAAAAGTGTTTTTTCCACACTAATACAAGTGCAAAAGTGGTTTCCTGCACCAACACAAGTGCGAAAAGTGGTTTTTCAACACTAACACAAGTGCGAAAAGTGGTTTTTCAACACTATCACAAGTGCAAAAAGTGTTTTTTCCACACTAATACAAGTGCAAAAATGGTTTCCTGCACCAACACAAGTGCGAAAAGTGGTTTTTCAACACTAACACAAGTGCGAAAAGTGGATTTTCAACACTAACACAAGTGCGAAAAGTGGTTTTCCACACTAATACAAGTGCAAAAGTGGTTTCCCGCACCAACACAAGTGCGAAAAGTGGTTTTTCAACACGAACACAAGTGCAAAAAGTGGTTTTTCAACACTAACACAAGTGCGAAAAGTGGTTTTTCCACACTAATACAAGTGCAAAAGTGGTTTCCTGCACCAACACAAGTGCGAAAAGTGGTTTTTCAACACTAACACAAGTGCAAAAAGTGGTTTTTCAACACTAACACAAGTGCGAAAAGTGGTTTTTCAACACTAACACAAGTGCGAAAAGTGGTTTTACCACACTAATACAAGTGCAAAAGTGGTTTCCTGCACCAACACAAGTGCGAAAGTGGTTTTTCAACACTAACACAAGTGTGAAAAGTGGTTTTTCAACACTAACACAAGTGCGAAAAGTGATTTTTCAACACTATCACAAGTGCAAAAAGTGTTTTTTCCACACTAATACAAGTGCAAAAGTGGTTTCCTGCACCAACACAAGTGCGAAAAGTGGTTTTTCAACACTAACACAAGTGCGAAAGGTGGTTTTTCAACACTAACACAAGTGCGAAAAATGGTTTTTCAACACTAACACAAGTGCAAAAAGTGGTTTTTCAACACTAACACAAGTGCGAAAAGTGGTTTTTCAACACTAACACAAGTGCGAAAAGTGTTTTTTCCACACTAATACAAGTGCAAAAGTGGTTTCCTGCACCAACACAAGTGCGAAAAGTGGTTTTTCAACACCAACACAAGTGCGAAAAGTGGTTTTTCAACACAAACACAAGTGCGAAAAGTGGTTTTTCAACACTATCACAAGTGCAAAAAGTGTTTTTTCCACACTAATACAAGTGCAAAAGTGGTTTCCTGCACCAACACAAGTGCGAAAAGTGGTTTTTCAACACTAACACAAGTGCGAAAAGTCGTTTTTCAACACTAACACAAGTGCGAAAAGTGGTTTTTCCACACTAATACAAGTGCAAAAGTGGTTTCCTGCCCCAACACATGTGCGAAAAGTGGTTTTTCAACACTATCAGAAGTGCGAAAAGTGGTTTTTCAACACTATCACAAGTGCAAAAAGTGTTTTTTCCACACTAATACAAGTGCAAAAGTGGTTTCCTGCACCAACACAAGTGCGACAAGTGGTTTTTCAACACTAACACAAGTGCGAAAAGTGGTTTTTCCACACTAATACAAGTGCAAAAGTGGTTTCCTGCCCCAACACATGTGCGAAAAGTGGTTTTTCAACACTAACACATGTGCAAAAGTGGTTTTTCAACACTATCACAAGTGCAAAAAGTGTTTTTTCCACACTAATACAAGTGCAAAAGTGGTTTCCTGCACCAACACAAGTGTGAAAAATGGTTTTTCAACACTAACACAAGTGCGAAAAGTTGTTTTTCAACACTAACACAAGTGCGAAAAGTGTTTTTTCCACACTAATACAAGTGCAAAAGTGGTTTCCTGCACCAATACAAGTGCGAAAAGTGGTTTTTCAACACTAACACAAGTGCGAAAAGTGGTTTTTCAACACTAACACAAGTGCGAAAAGTGGTTTTTCAACACTAACACAAGTGTGAAAAGTGGTTTTTCCACACTAATACAAGTGCAAAAGTGGTTTCCTGCACCAACACAAGTGCGAAAAGTGGTTTTTCAACACTAACACAAGTGCGAAAAGTGGTTTTTCAACACTAACACAAGTGCGAAAAGTGGTTTTTCAACACTAACACAAGTGCGAAAAGTGGTTTTTCCACACTAATACAAGTGCAAAGGTGGTTTCCTGCACCAACACAAGTGCGAAAAGTGGTTTTTCAACACTAACACAAGTGCGAAAAGTGTTTTTTCCACACTAATACAAGTGCAAAAGTGGTTTCCTGCACCAACACAAGTGTGAAAGGTGGTTTTTCAACACTAACACAAGTGCGAAAAGTGGTTTTTCAACACTAACACAAGTGCAAAAAGTGGTTTTTCAACACTAACACAAGTGCGAAAAGTGGTTTTTCCACACTAATACAAGTGCAAAAGTGGTTTCCTGCACCAACACAAGTGCGAAAAGTGGTTTTTCAACACTAACACAAGTGCGAAAATTGGTTTTTCAACACTATCACAAGTGCAAAAAGTGTTTTTTCCACACTAATACAAGTGCAAAAGTGGTTTCCTGCACCAACACAAGTGCGAAAAGTGGTTTTTCAACACTAACACAAGTGCAAAAAGTGGTTTTTCAACACTAACACAAGTGCGAAAAGTGTTTTTTCCACACTAATACAAGTGCAAAAGTGGTTTCCTGCACCAACACAAGTGCGAAAAGTGGTTTTTCAACACTAACACAAGTGCAAAAAGTGGTTTTTCAAGACTAACACAAGTGCGAAAAGTGGTTTTTCAACACTAACACAAGTGCGAAAAGTGGTTTTCCACACTAATACAAGTGCAAAAGTGGTTTCCTGCACCAACACAAGTGCGAAAAGTGTTTTTTCAACACTAACACAAGTGCGAAAAGTGGTTTTTCAACACTATCACAAGTGCAAAAAGTGTTTTTTCCACACTAATACAAGTGCAAAAGTGGTTTCCTGCACCAACACAAGTGCGAAAAGTGGTTTTTCAACACTAACACAAGTGCGAAAAGTGGTTTTTCAACACTAACACAAGTGCGAAAAGTGGTTTTTCAACACTACCACAAGTGCAAAAAGTGTTTTTTCCACACTAATACAAGTGCAAAAGTGGTTTCCTGCACCAACACAAGTGCGAAAAGTGGTTTTTCAACACAACACAAGTGCGAAAAGTGGTTTTTCAACACTATCACAAGTGCAAAAAGTGTTTTTTCCACACTAATACAAGTGCAAAAGTCGTTTCCTGCACCAACACAAGTGCGAAAAGTGGTTTTTCAACACTAACACAAGTGCGGAAAGTGGTTTTTCAACACTAACACAAGTGCGAAAAGTGTTTTTTCCACACTAATACAAGTGCAAAAGTGGTTTCCTGCACCAACACAAGTGCGAAAAGTGGTTTTTCAACACTAACACAAGTGCGAAAAGTGGTTTTTCAACACTAACACAAGTGCGAAAAGTGGTTTTTCAACACTAACACAAGTGCGAAAAGTGGTTTTTCCACACTAATACAAGTGCAAAAGTGGTTTCCTGCACCAACACAAGTGCGAAAAGTGTTTTTTCAACACTAACATAAGTGCGAAAAGTGGTTTTTCAACACTATCACAAGTGCAAAAAGTGTTTTTTCCACACTAATACAAGTGCAAAAGTGGTTTCCTGCACCAACACAAGTGCGAAAAGTGGTTTTTCAACACTAACACAAGTGCGAAAAGTGGTTTTTCAACACTAACACAAGTGCGAAAAGTGGTTTTCCACACTAATACAAGTGCAAAAGTGGTTTCCTGCACCAACACAAGTGCGAAAAGTGGTTTTTCAACACTAACACAAGTGCAAAAAGTGGTTTTTCAACACTAACACAAGTGCGAAAAGTGGTTTTTCCACACTAATACAAGTGCAAAAGTGGTTTCCTGCACCAACACAAGTTCGAAAAGTGGTTTTTCAACACTAACACAAGTGCGAAAAGTGTTTTTTCAACACTAACACAAGTGCGAAAAGTGGTTTTTCAACACTATCACAAGTGCAAAAAGTGTTTTTTCCACACTAATACAAGTGCAAAAGAGGTTTCCTGCACCAACACAAGTGCGAAAAGTGGTTTTTCAACACTAACACAAGTGCGAAAAGTGGTTTTTCAACACTAACACAAGTGCAAAAAGTGGTTTTTCAACACTAACACAAGTGCGAAAAGTGGTTTTTCCACACTAATACAAGTGCAAAAGTGGTTTCCTGCACCAACACAAGTGCGAAAAGTGGTTTTTCAACACTAACACAAGTGCAAAAAGTGGTTTTTCAACACTAATACAAGTGCGAAAAGTGGTTTTTCCACACTAATACAAGTGCAAAAGTGGTTTCCTGCACCAACACAAGTTCGAAAAGTGGTTTTTCAACACTAACACAAGTGCGAAAAGTGGTTTTTCAACACTAACACAAGTGCGAAAAGTGGTTTTTCAACACTAACACAAGTGCGAAAAGTGGTTATTCCACACTAATACAAGTGCAAAAGTGGTTTCCTGCACCAACACAAGTGCAAAAAGTGGTTTTTTCAACTCTAACACAAGTGCGAAAAGTGGTTTTCCACACTAATACAAGTGCAAAAGTGGTTTCCTGCACCAGCACAAGTGCGAAAAGTGGTTTTTCAACACTAACACAAGTGCGAAAAGTGGTTTTTCAACACTATCACAAATGCAAAAAGTGTTTTTTTCCACACTAATACAAGTGCAAAAGTAGTTTCCTGCACCAACACAAGTGTGAAAAGTGGTTTTTCAACACTAACACAAGTGCAAAAAGTGGTTTTTCAACACTAACACAAGTGCGAAAAGTGTTTTTTCCACACTAATACAAGTGCAAAAGTGGTTTCCTGCACCAACACAAGTGCGAAAAGTGGTTTTTCAACACTAACACAAGTGCAAAAAGTGGTTTTTCAAGACTAACACAAGTGCGAAAAGTGGTTTTTCCACACTAATACAAGTGCAAAAGTGGTTTCCTGCACCAACACAAGTGCGAAAAGTGGTTTTTCAACACAACACAAGTGCGAAAAGTGGTTTTTCAACACTAACACAAGTGCGAAAAGTGGTGTTTCAACACTATCACAAGTGCAAAAAGTGTTTTTTCCACACTAATACAAGTGCAAAAGTGGTTTCCTGCACCAACACAAGTGCGAAAAGTGGTTTTTCAACACTAACACAAGTGCGAAAAGTGGTTTTTCAACACTATCACAAGTGCAAAAAGTGTTTTTTCCACACTAATACAAGTGCAAAAATGGTTTCCTGCACCAACACAAGTGCGAAAAGTGGTTTTTCAACACTAACACAAGTGCGAAAAGTGGATTTTCAACACTAACACAAGTGCGAAAAGTGGTTTTCCACACTAATACAAGTGCAAAAGTGGTTTCCCGCACCAACACAAGTGCGAAAAGTGGTTTTTCAACACTAACACAAGTGCAAAAAGTGGTTTTTCAACACTAACACAAGTGCGAAAAGTGGTTTTTCCACACTAATACAAGTGCAAAAGTGGTTTCCTGCACCAACACAAGTGCGAAAAGTGGTTTTTCAACACTAACACAAGTGCAAAAAGTGGTTTTTCAACACTAACACAAGTGCGAAAAGTGGTTTTTCAACACTAACACAAGTGCGAAAAGTGGTTTTACCACACTAATACAAGTGCAAAAGTGGTTTCCT
The DNA here is from genome assembly GCF_964187855.1 of Myxine glutinosa. NCBI lineage: Eukaryota > Metazoa > Chordata > Myxini > Myxiniformes > Myxinidae > Myxine > Myxine glutinosa. Next base: position 155,824 of record NW_027616498.1, on the reverse strand, counting down.
GCACCAACACAAGTGCGAAAGTGGTTTTTCAACACTAACACAAGTGTGAAAAGTGGTTTTTCAACACTAACACAAGTGCGAAAAGTGATTTTTCAACACTATCACAAGTGCAAAAAGTGTTTTTTCCACACTAATACAAGTGCAAAAGTGGTTTCCTGCACCAACACAAGTGCGAAAAGTGGTTTTTCAACACTAACACAAGTGCGAAAGGTGGTTTTTCAACACTAACACAAGTGCGAAAAATGGTTTTTCAACACTAACACAAGTGCAAAAAGTGGTTTTTCAACACTAACACAAGTGCGAAAAGTGGTTTTTCAACACTAACACAAGTGCGAAAAGTGTTTTTTCCACACTAATACAAGTGCAAAAGTGGTTTCCTGCACCAACACAAGTGCGAAAAGTGGTTTTTCAACACCAACACAAGTGCGAAAAGTGGTTTTTCAACACAAACACAAGTGCGAAAAGTGGTTTTTCAACACTATCACAAGTGCAAAAAGTGTTTTTTCCACACTAATACAAGTGCAAAAGTGGTTTCCTGCACCAACACAAGTGCGAAAAGTGGTTTTTCAACACTAACACAAGTGCGAAAAGTGGTTTTTCAACACTAACACAAGTGCGAAAAGTGGTTTTTCAACACTAACACAAGTGCAAAAAGTGGTTTTTCAACACTAACACAAGTGCGAAAAGTGGTTTTTCAACACTAACACAAGTGCGAAAAGTGTTTTTCCCACACTAATACAAGTGCAAAAGTGGCTTCCTGCACCAACACAAGTGCGAAAAGTGGTTTTTCAACACAAACACAAGTGCGAAAAGTGGTTTTTCAACACTATCACAAGTGCAAAAAGTGTTTTTTCCACACTAATACAAGTGCAAAAGTCGTTTCCTGCACCAACACAAGTGCGAAAAGTGGTTTTTCAACACTAACACAAGTGCGAAAAGTGGTGTTTCAACACTATCACAAGTGCAAAAAGTGTTTTTTCCACACTAATACAAGTGCAAAAGTGGTTTCCTGCAACAACACAAGTGCGAAAAGTGGTTTTTCAACACTAACACAAGTGCGAAAAGTGGTTTTTCAACACTATCACAAGTGCAAAAAGTGTTTTCTCCACACTAATACAAGTGCAAAAGTGGTTTCCTGCACCAACACAAGTGCGAAAAGTGGTTTTTCAACACTAACACAAGTGCGAAAAGTGGATTTTCAACACTGACACAAGTGCGAAAAGTGGTTTTTCCACACTAATACAAGTGCAAAAGTGGTTTCCTGCACCAACACAAGTGCGAAAAGTGGTTTTTCAACACTAACACAAGTGTGAAAAGTGGTTTTTCAACACTAACACAAGTGCGAAAAGTGGTTTTTCAACACTATCACAAGTGCAAAAAGTGTTTTTTCCACACTAATACAAGTGCAAAAGTGGTTTCCTGCACCAACACAAGTGCGAAAAGTGGTTTTTCAACACTAACACAAGTGCAAAAAGTGGTTTTTCAACACTAACACAAGTGCGAAAAGTGGTTTTTCAACACTAACACAAGTGCAAAAAGTGGTTTTTCAACACTAACACAAGTGCGAAAAGTGGTTTTTCAACACTAACACAAGTGCGAAAAGTGTTTTTTCCACACTAATACAAGTGCAAAAGTGGTTTCCTGCACCAACACAAGTGCGAAAAGTGGTTTTTCAACACCAACACAAGTGCGAAAAGTCGTTTTTCAACACAAACACAAGTGCGAAAAGTGGTTTTTCAACACTATCACAAGTGCAAAAAGTGTTTTTTCCACACTAATACAAGTGCAAAAGTGGTTTCCTGCACCAACACAAGTGCGAAAAGTGGTTTTTCAACACTAACACAAGTGCGAAAAGTGGTTTTTCAACACTAACACAAGTGCGAAAAGTGGTTTTTCCACACTAATACAAGTGCAAAAGTGGTTTCCTGCCCCAACACATGTGCGAAAAGTGGTTTTTCAACACTATCAGAAGTGCGAAAAGTGGTTTTTCAACACTATCACAAGTGCAAAAAGTGTTTTTTCCACACTAATACAAGTGCAAAAGTGGTTTCCTGCACCAACACAAGTGCGACAAGTGGTTTTTCAACACTAACACAAGCGCGAAAAGTGGTTTTTCCACACTAATACAAGTGCAAAAGTGGTTTCCTGCCCCAACACATGTGCGAAAAGTGGTTTTTCAACACTAACACATGTGCAAAAGTGGTTTTTCAACACTATCACAAGTGCAAAAAGTGTTTTTTCCACACTAATACAAGTGCAAAAGTGGTTTCCTGCACCAACACAAGTGTGAAAAATGGTTTTTCAACACTAACACAAGTGTGAAAAGTTGTTTTTCAACACTAACACAAGTGCGAAAAGTGTTTTTTCCACACTAATACAAGTGCAAAAGTGGTTTCCTGCACCAACACAAGTGCAAAAAGTGGTTTTTCAACACTAACACAAGTGCGAAAAGTGGTTTTTCCACACTAATACAAGTGCAAAAGTGGTTTCCTGCACCAACACAAGTTCGAAAAGTGGTTTTTCAACACTAACACAAGTGCGAAAAGTGTTTTTTCAACACTAACACAAGTGCGAAAAGTGGTTTTTCAACACTATCACAAGTGCAAAAAGTGGTTTTTCAACACTAACACAAGTGCGAAAAGTGGTTTTTCCACACTAATACAAGTGCAAAAGTGGTTTCCTGCACCAACACAAGTTCGAAAAGTGGTTTTTCAACACTAATACAAGTGCAAAAGTGGTTTCCTGCACCAACACAAGTGCGAAAAGTGGTTTTTCAACACTAACACAAGTGCAAAAAGTGGTTTTTCAAGACTAACACAAGTGCGAAAAGTGGTTTTTCCACACTAATACAAGTGCAAAAGTGGTTTCCTGCACCAACACAAGTGCGAAAAGTGGTTTTTCAACACTAACACAAGTGCGAAAAGTGGTTTTTCAACACTAACACAAGTGCGAAAAGTGGTGTTTCAACACTATCACAAGTGCAAAAAGTGTTTTTTCCACAATAATACAAGTGCAAAAGTGGTTTCCTGCACCAACACAAGTGCGAAAAGTGGTTTTTCAACACTAACACAAGTGCGAAAAGTGGTTTTTCAACACTATCACAAGTGCAAAAAGTGTTTTTTCCACACTAATACAAGTGCAAAAATGGTTTCCTGCACCAACACAAGTGCGAAAAGTGGTTTTTCAACACTAACACAAGTGCGAAAAGTGGATTTTCAACACTAACACAAGTGCGAAAAGTGGTTTTCCACACTAATACAAGTGCAAAAGTGGTTTCCCGCACCAACACAAGTGCGAAAAGTGGTTTTTCAACACTAACACAAGTGCAAAAAGTGGTTTTTCAACACTAACACAAGTGCGAAAAGTGGTTTTTCCACACTAATACAAGTGCAAAAGTGGTTTCCTGCACCAACACAAGTGCGAAAAGTGGTTTTTCAACACTAACACAAGTGCAAAAAGTGGTTTTTCAACACTAACACAAGTGCGAAAAGTGGTTTTTCAACACTAACACAAGTGCGAAAAGTGGTTTTACCACACTAATACAAGTGCAAAAGTGGTTTCCTGCACCAACACAAGTGCGAAAGTGGTTTTTCAACACTAACACAAGTGTGAAAAGTGGTTTTTCAACACTAACACAAGTGCGAAAAGTGATTTTTCAACACTATCACAAGTGCAAAAAGTGTTTTTTCCACACTAATACAAGTGCAAAAGTGGTTTCCTGCACCAACACAAGTGCGAAAAGTGGTTTTTCAACACTAACACAAGTGCGAAAGGTGGTTTTTCAACACTAACACAAGTGCGAAAAATGGTTTTTCAACACTAACACAAGTGCAAAAAGTGGTTTTTCAACACTAACACAAGTGCGAAAAGTGGTTTTTCAACACTAACACAAGTGCGAAAAGTGTTTTTTCCACACTAATACAAGTGCAAAAGTGGTTTCCTGCACCAACACAAGTGCGAAAAGTGGTTTTTCAACACCAACACAAGTGCGAAAAGTGGTTTTTCAACACAAACACAAGTGCGAAAAGTGGTTTTTCAACACTAACACAAGTGCAAAAAGTGTTTTTTCCACACTAATACAAGTGCAAAAGTGGTTTCCTGCACCAACACAAGTGCGAAAAGTGGTTTTTCAACACTAACACAAGTGCGAAAAGTGGTTTTTCAACACTAACACAAGTGCGAAAAGTGGTTTTTCAACACTAACACAAGTGCAAAAAGTGGTTTTTCAACACTAACACAAGTGCGAAAAGTGGTTTTTCAACACTAACACAAGTGCGAAAAGTGTTTTTCCCACACTAATACAAGTGCAAAAGTGGCTTCCTGCACCAACACAAGTGCGAAAAGTGGTTTTTCAACACAAACACAAGTGCGAAAAGTGGTTTTTCAACACTATCACAAGTGCAAAAAGTGTTTTTTCCACACTAATACAAGTGCAAAAGTCGTTTCCTGCAACAACACAAGTGCGAAAAGTGGTTTTTCAACACTAACACAAGTGCGAAAAGTGGTGTTTCAACACTATCACAAGTGCAAAAAGTGTTTTTTCCACACTAATACAAGTGCAAAAGTGGTTTCCTGCACCAACACAAGTGCGAAAAGTGGTTTTTCAACACTAACACAAGTGCGAAAAGTGGTTTTTCAACACTATCACAAGTGCAAAAAGTGTTTTTTCCACACTAATACAAGTGCAAAAGTGGTTTCCTGCACCAACACAAGTGCGAAAAGTGGTTTTTCAACACTAACACAAGTGCGAAAAGTGGATTTTCAACACTGACACAAGTGCGAAAAGTGGTTTTTCCACACTAATACAAGTGCAAAAGTGGTTTCCTGCACCAACACAAGTGCGAAAAGTGGTTTTTCAACACTAACACAAGTGCGAAAAGTGGATTTTCAACACTGACACAAGTGCGAAAAGTGGTTTTTCCACACTAATACAAGTGCAAAAGTGGTTTCCTGCACCAACACAAGTGCGAAAAGTGGTTTTTCAACACTAACACAAGTGCGAAAAGTGGTTTTTCAACACTAACACAAGTGCGAAAAGTGGTTTTTCAACACTAACACAAGTGCAAAAAGTGTTTTTTCAACACTAACACAAGTGCGAAAAGTGGTTTTTCAACACTAACACAAGTGCGAAAAGTGTTTTTTCCACACTAATACAAGTGCAAAAGTGGTTTCCTGCACCAACATAAGTGCGAAAAGTGGTTTTTCAACACCAACACAAGTGCGAAAAGTGGTTTTTCAACACAAACACAAGTGCGAAAAGTGGTTTTTCAACACTATCACAAGTGCAAAAAGTGTTTTTTCCACACTAATACAAGTGCAAAAGTGGTTTCCTGCCCCAACACATGTGCGAAAAGTGGTTTTTCAACACTATCAGAAGTGCGAAAAGTGGTTTTTCAACACTATCACAAGTGCAAAAAGTGTTTTTTCCACACTAATACAAGTGCAAAAGTGGTTTCCTGCACCAACACAAGTGCGACAAGTGGTTTTTCAACACTAACACAAGTGCGAAAAGTGGTTTTTCCACACTAATACAAGTGCAAAAGTGGTTTCCTGCCCCAACACATGTGCGAAAAGTGGTTTTTCAACACTAACACATGTGCAAAAGTGGTTTTTCAACACTATCACAAGTGCAAAAAGTGTTTTTTCCACACTAATACAAGTGCAAAAGTGGTTTCCTGCACCAACACAAGTGTGAAAAATGGTTTTTCAACACTAACACAAGTGCGAAAAGTTGTTTTTCAACACTAACACAAGTGCGAAAAGTGTTTTTTCCACACTAATACAAGTGCGAAAAGTGTTTTTTCCACACTAATACAAGTGCAAAAGTGGTTTCCTGCACCAACACAAGTGCGAAAAGTGGTTTTTCAACACTAACACAAGTGCGAAAAGTGGTTTTTCAACACTAACACAAGTGCGAAAAGTGGTTTTTCAACACTAACACAAGTGCGAAAAGTGGTTTTTCCACACTAATACAAGTGCAAAGGTGGTTTCCTGCACCAACACAAGTGCGAAAAGTGGTTTTTCAACACTAACACAAGTGCGAAAAGTGTTTTTTTCCACACTAATACAAGTGCAAAAGTGGTTTCCTGCACCAACACAAGTGTGAAAGGTGGTTTTTCAACACTAACACAAGTGCGAAAAGTGGTTTTTCAACACTAACACAAGTGCAAAAAGTGGTTTTTCAACACTAACACAAGTGCGAAAAGTGGTTTTTCCACACTAATACAAGTGCAAAAGTGGTTTCCTGCACCAACACAAGTGCGAAAAGTGGTTTTTCAACACTAACACAAGTGCGAAAATTGGTTTTTCAACACTATCACAAGTGCAAAAAGTGTTTTTTCCACACTAATACAAGTGCAAAAGTGGTTTCCTGCACCAACACAAGTGCGAAAAGTGACACAAGTGCAAAAAGTGGTTTTTCAACACTAACACAAGTGCGAAAAGTGTTTTTTCCACACTAATACAAGTGCAAAAGTGGTTTCCTGCACCAACACAAGTGCGAAAAGTGGTTTTTCAACACTAACACAAGTGCAAAAAGTGGTTTTTCAAGACTAACACAAGTGCGAAAAGTGGTTTTTCAACACTAACACAAGTGCGAAAAGTGGTTTTCCACACTAATACAAGTGCAAAAGTGGTTTCCTGCACCAACACAAGTGCGAAAAGTGTTTTTTCAACACTAACACAAGTGCGAAAAGTGGTTTTTCAACACTATCACAAGTGCAAAAAGTGTTTTTTCCACACTAATACAAGTGCAAAAGTGGTTTCCTGCACCAACACAAGTGCGAAAAAGTGGTTTTTCAACACTAACACAAGTGCGAAAAGTGGTTTTTCAACACTAACACAAGTGCGAAAAGTGGTTTTTCAACACTACCACAAGTGCAAAAAGTGTTTTTTCCACACTAATACAAGTGCAAAAGTGGTTTCCTGCACCAACACAAGTGCGAAAAGTGGTTTTTCAACACAACACAAGTGCGAAAAGTGGTTTTTCAACACTATCACAAGTGCAAAAAGTGTTTTTTCCACACTAATACAAGTGCAAAAGTCGTTTCCTGCACCAACACAAGTGCGAAAAGTGGTTTTCAACACTAACACAAGTGCGGAAAGTGGTTTTTCAACACTAACACAAGTGCGAAAAGTGTTTTGTCCACACTAATACAAGTGCAAAAGTGGTTTCCTGCACCAACACAAGTGCGAAAAGTGGTTTTTCAACACTAACACAAGTGCGAAAAGTGGTTTTTCAACACTAACACAAGTGCGAAAAGTGGTTTTTCAACACTAACACAAGTGCGAAAAGTGGTTTTTCCACACTAATACAAGTGCAAAAGTGGTTTCCTGCACCAACACAAGTGCGAAAAGTGTTTTTTCAACACTAACATAAGTGCGAAAAGTGGTTTTTCAACACTATCACAAGTGCAAAAAGTGTTTTTTCCACACTAATACAAGTGCAAAAGTGGTTTCCTGCACCAACACAAGTGCGAAAAGTGGTTTTTCAACACTAACACAAGTGCGAAAAGTGGTTTTTCAACACTAACACAAGTGCAAAAAGTGGTTTTCCACACTAATACAAGTGCAAAAGTGGTTTCCTGCACCAACACAAGTGCGAAAAGTGGTTTTTCAACACTAACACAAGTGCAAAAAGTGGTTTTTCAACACTAACACAAGTGCGAAAAGTGGTTTTTCCACACTAATACAAGTGCAAAAGTGGTTTCCTGCACCAACACAAGTTCGAAAAGTGGTTTTTCAACACTAACACAAGTGCGAAAAGTGTTTTTTCAACACTAACACAAGTGCGAAAAGTGGTTTTTCAACACTATCACAAGTGCAAAAAGTGTTTTTTCCACACTAATACAAGTGCAAAAGAGGTTTCCTGCACCAACACAAGTGCGAAAAGTGGTTTTTCAACACTAACACAAGTGCGAAAAGTGGTTTTTCAACACTAACACAAGTGCAAAAAGTGGTTTTTCAACACTAACACAAGTGCGAAAAGTGGTTTTTCCACACTAATACAAGTGCAAAAGTGGTTTCCTGCACCAACACAAGTGCGAAAAGTGGTTTTTCAACACTAACACAAGTGCAAAAAGTGGTTTTTCAACACTAACACAAGTGCGAAAAGTGGTTTTTCCACACTAATACAAGTGCAAAAGTGGTTTCCTGCACCAACACAAGTTCGAAAAGTGGTTTTTCAACACTAACACAAGTGCGAAAAGTGGTTTTTCAACACTAACACAAGTGCGAAAAGTGGTTTTTCAACACTAACACAAGTGCGAAAAGTGGTTATTCCACACTAATACAAGTGCAAAAGTGGTTTCCTGCACCAACACAAGTGCAAAAAGTGGTTTTTCAACTCTAACACAAGTGCGAAAAGTGGTTTTCCACACTAATACAAGTGCAAAAGTGGTTTCCTGCACCAGCACAAGTGCGAAAAGTGGTTTTTCAACACTAACACAAGTGCGAAAAGTGGTTTTTCAACACTATCACAAATGCAAAAAGTGTTTTTTCCACACTAATACAAGTGCAAAAGTAGTTTCCTGCACCAACACAAGTGCGAAAAGTGGTTTTTCAACACTAACACAAGTGCAAAAAGTGGTTTTTCAACACTAACACAAGTGCGAAAAGTGTTTTTTCCACACTAATACAAGTGCAAAAGTGGTTTCCTGCACCAACACAAGTGCGAAAAGTGGTTTTTCAACACTAACACAAGTGCAAAAAGTGGTTTTTCAAGACTAACACAAGTGCGAAAAGTGGTTTTTCAACACTAACACAAGTGCGAAAAGTGGTTTTTCCACACTAATACAAGTGAAAAAGTGGTTTCCTGCACCAACACAAGTGCGAAAAGTGGTTTTTCAACACTAACACAAGTGCGAAAAGTGGTTTTTCAACACTATCACAAGTGCAAAAAGTGTTTTTTCCACACTAATACAAGTGCAAAAGTGGTTTCCTGCACCAACACAAGTGCGAAAAGTGGTTTTTCAACACTAACACAAGTGCGAAAAGTGGTTTTTCAACACTAACACAAGTGCGAAAAGTGGTGTTTCAACACTATCACAAGTGCAAAAAGTGTTTTTTCCACACTAATACAAGTGCAAAAGTGGTTTCCTGCACCAACACAAGTGCAAAAAGTGGTTTTTCAACACTAACACAAGTGCGAAAAGTGGTTTTTCAACACTATCACAAGTGCAAAAAGTGTTTTTTCCACACTAATACAAGTGCAAAAGTGATTTCCTGCACCAACACAAGTGCGAAAAGTGGTTTTTCAACACTAACACAAGTGCGAAAAGTGGATTTTCAACACTAACACAAGTGCGAAAAGTGGTTTTTCCACACTAATACAAGTGCAAAAGTGGTTTCCTGCACCAACACAAGTGCGAAAAGTGGTTTTTCAACACTAACACAAGTGCGAAAAGTGGTTTTTCAAGACTAACACAAGTGCGAAAAGTGGTTTTTCAACACTATCACAAATGCAAAAAGTGTTTTTTCCACACTAATACAAGTGCAAAAGTAGTTTCCTGCACCAACACAAGTGCGAAAAGTGGTTTTTCAACACTAACACAAGTGTGAAAAGTGGTTTTTCAACACTAACACAAGTGCGAAAAGTGTTTTTCAACACTATCACAAGTGCAAAAAGTGTTTTTTCCACACTAATACAAGTGCAAAAGTGGTTTCCTGCACCAACACAAGTTGCGAAAAGTGGTTTTCAACACTAACACAAGTGCGAAAAGTGGTTTTTCAACACTAACACAAGTGTGAAAAGTGGTTTTTCAACACTAACACAAGTGCAAAAAGTGGTTTTTCAACACTAACACAAGTGCGAAAAGTGGTTTTTCAACACTAACACAAGTGCGAAAAGTGTTTTTTCCACACTAATACAAGTGCAAAAGTGGTTTCCTGCACCAACACAAGTGCGAAAAGTGGTTTTTCAACACCAACACAAGTGCGAAAAGTGGTTTTTCAACACAAACACAAGTGCGAAAAGTGGTTTTTCAACACTATCACAAGTGCAAAAAGTGTTTTTTCCACACTAATACAAGTGCAAAAGTGGTTTCCTGCACCAACACAAGTGCGAAAAGTGGTTTTTCAACACTAACACAAGTGCGAAAAGTGGTTTTTCAACACTAACACAAGTGCGAAAAGTGGTTTTTCCACACTAATACAAGTGCAAAAGTGGTTTCCTGCCCCAACACATGTGCGAAAAGTGGTTTTTCAACACTATCAGAAGTGCGAAAAGTGGTTTTTCAACACTATCACAAGTGCAAAAAGTGTTTTTTCCACACTAATACAAGTGCAAAAGTGGTTTCCTGCACCAACACAAGTGCGACAAGTGGTTTTTCAACACTAACACAAGTGCGAAAAGTGGTTTTTCCACACTAATACAAGTGCAAAAGTGGTTTCCTGCCCCAACACATGTGCGAAAAGTGGTTTTTCAACACTAACACATGTGCAAAAGTGGTTTTTCAACACTATCACAAGTGCAAAAAGTGTTTTTTCCACACTAATACAAGTGCAAAAGTGGTTTCCTGCACCAACACAAGTGTGAAAAATGGTTTTTTCAACACTAACACAAGTGCGAAAAGTTGTTTTTCAACACTAACACAAGTGCGAAAAGTGTTTTTTCCACACTAATACAAGTGCAAAAGTGGTTTCCTGCACCAACACAAGTGCGAAAAGTGGTTTTTCAACACTAACACAAGTGCGAAAAGTGGTTTTTCAACACTAACACAAGTGCGAAAAGTGGTTTTTCAACACTAACACAAGTGTGAAAAGTGGTTTTTCCACACTAATACAAGTGCAAAAGTGGTTTCCTGCACCAACACAAGTGCGAAAAGTGGTTTTTCAACACTAACACAAGTGCGAAAAGTGGTTTTTCAACACTAACACAAGTGCGAAAAGTGGTTTTTTCAACACTAACACAAGTGCGAAAAGTGGTTTTTCCACACTAATACAAGTGCAAAGGTGGTTTCCTGCACCAACACAAGTGCGAAAAGTGGTTTTTCAACACTAACACAAGTGCGAAAAGTGTTTTTTCCACACTAATACAAGTGCAAAAGTGGTTTCCTGCACCAACACAAGTGTGAAAGGTGGTTTTTCAACACTAACACAAGTGCGAAAAGTGGTTTTTCAACACTAACACAAGTGCAAAAAGTGGTTTTTCAACACTAACACAAGTGCGAAAAGTGGTTTTTCCACACTAATACAAGTGCAAAAGTGGTTTCCTGCACCAACACAAGTGCGAAAAGTGGTTTTTCAACACTAACACAAGTGCGAAAATTGGTTTTTCAACACTATCACAAGTGCAAAAAGTGTTTTTTCCACACTAATACAAGTGCAAAAGTGGTTTCCTGCACCAACACAAGTGCGAAAAGTGACACAAGTGCAAAAAGTGGTTTTTCAACACTAACACAAGTGCGAAAAGTGTTTTTTCCACACTAATACAAGTGCAAAAGTGGTTTCCTGCACCAACACAAGTGCGAAAAGTGGTTTTTCAACACTAACACAAGTGCAAAAAGTGGTTTTTCAAGACTAACACAAGTGCGAAAAGTGGTTTTTCAACACTAACACAAGTGCGAAAAGTGGTTTTCCACACTAATACAAGTGCAAAAGTGGTTTCCTGCACCAACACAAGTGCGAAAAGTGTTTTTTCAACACTAACACAAGTGCGAAAAGTGGTTTTTCAACACTATCACAAGTGCAAAAAGTGTTTTTTCCACACTAATACAAGTGCAAAAGTGGTTTCCTGCACCAACACAAGTGCAAAAAGTGGTTTTTCAACACTAACACAAGTGCGAAAAGTGGTTTTTCAACACTAACACAAGTGCGAAAAGTGGTTTTTCAACACTACCACAAGTGCAAAAAGTGTTTTTTCCACACTAATACAAGTGCAAAAGTGGTTTCCTGCACCAACACAAGTGCGAAAAGTGGTTTTTCAACACAACACAAGTGCGAAAAGTGGTTTTTCAACACTATCACAAGTGCAAAAAGTGTTTTTTCCACACTAATACAAGTGCAAAAGTTGTTTCCTGCACCAACACAAGTGCGAAAAGTGGTTTTCAACACTAACACAAGTGCGGAAAGTGGTTTTTCAACACTAACACAAGTGCGAAAAGTGTTTTTTCCACACTAATACAAGTGCAAAAGTGGTTTCCTGCACCAACACAAGTGCGAAAAGTGGTTTTTCAACACTAACACAAGTGCGAAAAGTGGTTTTTCAACACTAACACAAGTGCGAAAAGTGGTTTTTCAACACTAACACAAGTGCGAAAAGTGGTTTTTCCACACTAATACAAGTGCAAAAGTGGTTTCCTGCACCAACACAAGTGCGAAAAGTGTTTTTTCAACACTAACATAAGTGCGAAAAGTGGTTTTTCAACACTATCACAAGTGCAAAAAGTGTTTTTTCCACACTAATACAAGTGCAAAAGTGGTTTCCTGCACCAACACAAGTGCGAAAAGTGGTTTTTCAACACTAACACAAGTGCGAAAAGTGGTTTTTCAACACTAACACAAGTGCGAAAAGTGGTTTTCCACACTAATACAAGTGCAAAAGTGGTTTCCTGCACCAACACAAGTGCGAAAAGTGGTTTTTCAACACTAACACAAGTGCAAAAAGTGGTTTTTCAACACTAACACAAGTGCGAAAAGTGGTTTTTCCACACTAATACAAGTGCAAAAGTGGTTTCCTGCACCAACACAAGTTCGAAAAGTGGTTTTTCAACACTAACACAAGTGCGAAAAGTGTTTTTTCAACACTAACACAAGTGCGAAAAGTGGTTTTTCAACACTATCACAAGTGCAAAAAGTGTTTTTTCCACACTAATACAAGTGCAAAAGTGGTTTCCTGCACCAACACAAGTGCGAAAAGTGGTTTTTCAACACTAACACAAGTGCGAAAAGTGGTTTTTCAACACTAACACAAGTGCAAAAAGTGGTTTTTCAACACTAACACAAGTGCGAAAAGTGGTTTTTCCACACTAATACAAGTGCAAAAGTGGTTTCCTGCACCAACACAAGTGCGAAAAGTGGTTTTTCAACACTAACACAAGTGCAAAAAGTGGTTTTTCAACACTAACACAAGTGCGAAAAGTGGTTTTTCCACACTAATACAAGTGCAAAAGTGGTTTCCTGCACCAACACAAGTTCGAAAAGTGGTTTTTCAACACTAACACAAGTGCGAAAAGTGGTTTTTCAACACTAACACAAGTGCGAAAAGTGGTTTTTCAACACTAACACAAGTGCGAAAAGTGGTTATTCCACACTAATACAAGTGCAAAAGTGGTTTCCTGCACCAACACAAGTGCAAAAAGTGGTTTTTCAACTCTAACACAAGTGCGAAAAGTGGTTTTCCACACTAATACAAGTGCAAAAGTGGTTTCCTGCACCAGCACAAGTGCGAAAAGTGGTTTTTCAACACTAACACAAGTGCGAAAAGTGGTTTTTCAACACTATCACAAATGCAAAAAGTGTTTTTTCCACACTAATACAAGTGCAAAAGTAGTTTCCTGCACCAACACAAGTGCGAAAAGTGGTTTTTCAACACTAACACAAGTGCAAAAAGTGGTTTTTCAACACTAACACAAGTGCGAAAAGTGTTTTTTCCACACTAATACAAGTGCAAAAGTGGTTTCCTGCACCAACACAAGTGCGAAAAGTGGTTTTTCAACACTAACACAAGTGCAAAAAGTGGTTTTTCAAGACTAACACAAGTGCGAAAAGTGGTTTTTCAACACTAACACAAGTGCGAAAAGTGGTTTTTCCACACTAATACAAGTGAAAAAGTGGTTTCCTGCACCAACACAAGTGCGAAAAGTGGTTTTTCAACACTAACACAAGTGCGAAAAGTGGTTTTTCAACACTATCACAAGTGCAAAAAGTGTTTTTTCCACACTAATACAAGTGCAAAAGTGGTTTCCTGCACCAACACAAGTGCGAAAAGTGGTTTTTCAACACTAACACAAGTGCGAAAAGTGGTTTTTCAACACTAACACAAGTGCGAAAAGTGGTGTTTCAACACTATCACAAGTGCAAAAAGTGTTTTTTCCACACTAATACAAGTGCAAAAGTGGTTTCCTGCACCAACACAAGTGCAAAAAGTGGTTTTTCAACACTAACACAAGTGCGAAAAGTGGTTTTTCAACACTATCACAAGTGCAAAAAGTGTTTTTTCCACACTAATACAAGTGCAAAAGTGATTTCCTGCACCAACACAAGTGCGAAAAGTGGTTTTTCAACACTAACACAAGTGCGAAAAGTGGATTTTCAACACTAACACAAGTGCGAAAAGTGGTTTTTCCACACTAATACAAGTGCAAAAGTGGTTTCCTGCACCAACACAAGTGCGAAAAGTGGTTTTTCAACACTAACACAAGTGCGAAAAGTGGTTTTTCAAGACTAACACAAGTGCGAAAAGTGGTTTTTCAACACTATCACAAATGCAAAAAGTGTTTTTTCCACACTAATAAAAGTGCAAAAGTAGTTTACTGCACCAACACAAGTGCGAAAAGTGGTTTTTCAACACTAACACAAGTGCAAAAAGTGGTTTTTCAACACTAACACAAGTGCGAAAAGTGTTTTTTCCACACTAATACAAGTGCAAAAGTGGTTTCCTGCACCAACACAAGTGCGAAAAGTGGTTTTTCAACACTAACACAAGTGCGAAAAGTGGTTTTTCAAGACTAACACAAGTGCGAAAAGTGGTTTTTCAACACTAACACATGTGCGAAAAGTGGTTTTTCCACACTAATACAAGTGCAAAATTGGTTTCCTGCACCAACACAAGTGCGAAAAGTGGTTTTTCAACACTAACACAAGTGCGAAAAGTGGTTTTTCAACACTATCACAAGTGCAAAAAGTGTTTTTTCCACACTAATACAAGTGCAAAAGTGGTTTCCTGCACCAACACAAGTGCGAAAAGTGGTTTTTCAACACTAACACAATTGCGAAAAGTGGTTTTTCAACACTAACACAAGTGCGAAAAGTGGTGTTTCAACACTATCACAAGTGCAAAAAGTGTTTTTTCCACACTAATACAAGTGCAAAAGTGGTTTCCTGCACCAACACAGGTGCGAAAAGTGGTTTTTCAACACTAACACAAGTGCGAAAAGTGGTTTTTCAACACTATCACAAGTGCAAAAAGTGTTTTTCCACACTAATACAAGTGCAAAAGTGGTTTCCTGCACCAACACAAGTGCGAAAAGTGGTTTTTCAACACTAACACAAGTGCGAAAAGTGGTTTTTCAACACTAACACAAGTGCAAAAGTGGTTTCCTGCACCAACACAAGTGCGAAAAGTGGTTTTTCAACACTAACACAAGTGCGAAAAGTGGTTTTTCAACACTAACACAAGTGCGAAAAGTGGTGTTTCAACACTATCACAAGTGCAAAAAGTGTTTTTTCCACACTAATACAAGTGCAAAAGTGGTTTCCTGCACCAACACAAGTGCGAAAAGTGGTTTTTCAACACTAACACAAGTGCGAAAAGTGGTTTTTCAACACTATCACAAGTGCAAAAAGTGTTTTTCCACACTAATACAAGTGCAAAAGTGGTTTCCTGCACCAACACAAGTGCGAAAAGTGGTTTTTCAACACTAACACAAGTGCGAAAAGTGGTTTTTCAACACTATCACAAGTGCAAAAAGTGTTTTTTCCACACTAATACAAGTGCAAAAGTGGTTTCCTGCACCAACACAAGTGCGAAAAGTGGTTTTTCAACACTAACACAAGTGCGAAAAGTGGTTTTTCAACACTAACACAAGTGCGAAAAGTGGTTTTTCAACACTAACACAAGTGCGAAAAGTGGTTTTTCCACACTAATACAAGTGCAAAAGTGGTTTCCTGCACCAACACAAGTGCGAAAAGTGTTTTTTCAACACTAACATAAGTGCGAAAAGTGGTTTTTCAACACTATCACAAGTGCAAAAAGTGTTTTTTCCACACTAATACAAGTGCAAAAGTGGTTTCCTGCACCAACACAAGTGCGAAAAGTGGTTTTTCAACACTAACACAAGTGCGAAAAGTGGTTTTTCAACACTAACACAAGTGCGAAAAGTGGTTTTCCACACTAATACAAGTGCAAAAGTGGTTTCCTGCACCAACACAAGTGCGAAAAGTGGTTTTTCAACACTAACACAAGTGCAAAAAGTGGTTTTTCAACACTAACACAAGTGCGAAAAGTGGTTTTTCCACACTAATACAAGTGCAAAAGTGGTTTCCTGCACCAACACAAGTTCGAAAAGTGGTTTTTCAACACTAACACAAGTGCGAAAAGTGTTTTTTCAACACTAACACAAGTGCGAAAAGTGGTTTTTCAACACTATCACAAGTGCAAAAAGTGTTTTTTCCACACTAATACAAGTGCAAAAGTGGTTTCCTGCACCAACACAAGTGCGAAAAGTGGTTTTTCAACACTAACACAAGTGCGAAAAGTGGTTTTTCAACACTAACACAAGTGCAAAAAGTGGTTTTTCAACACTAACACAAGTGCGAAAAGTGGTTTTTCCACACTAATACAAGTGCAAAAGTGGTTTCCTGCACCAACACAAGTGCGAAAAGTGGTTTTTCAACACTAACACAAGTGCAAAAAGTGGTTTTTCAACACTAACACAAGTGCGAAAAGTGGTTTTTCCACACTAATACAAGTGCAAAAGTGGTTTCCTGCACCAACACAAGTTCGAAAAGTGGTTTTTCAACACTAACACAAGTGCGAAAAGTGGTTTTTCAACACTAACACAAGTGCGAAAAGTGGTTTTTCAACACTAACACAAGTGCGAAAAGTGGTTATTCCACACTAATACAAGTGCAAAAGTGGTTTCCTGCACCAACACAAGTGCAAAAAGTGGTTTTTCAACTCTAACACAAGTGCGAAAAGTGGTTTTCCACACTAATACAAGTGCAAAAGTGGTTTCCTGCACCAGCACAAGTGCGAAAAGTGGTTTTTCAACACTAACACAAGTGCGAAAAGTGGTTTTTCAACACTATCACAAATGCAAAAAGTGTTTTTTCCACACTAATACAAGTGCAAAAGTAGTTTCCTGCACCAACACAAGTGCGAAAAGTGGTTTTTCAACACTAACACAAGTGCAAAAAGTGGTTTTTCAACACTAACACAAGTGCGAAAAGTGTTTTTTCCACACTAATACAAGTGCAAAAGTGGTTTCCTGCACCAACACAAGTGCGAAAAGTGGTTTTTCAACACTAACACAAGTGCAAAAAGTGGTTTTTCAAGACTAACACAAGTGCGAAAAGTGGTTTTTCAACACTAACACAAGTGCGAAAAGTGGTTTTTCCACACTAATACAAGTGAAAAAGTGGTTTCCTGCACCAACACAAGTGCGAAAAGTGGTTTTTCAACACTAACACAAGTGCGAAAAGTGGTTTTTCAACACTATCACAAGTGCAAAAAGTGTTTTTTCCACACTAATACAAGTGCAAAAGTGGTTTCCTGCACCAACACAAGTGCGAAAAGTGGTTTTTCAACACTAACACAAGTGCGAAAAGTGGTTTTTCAACACTAACACAAGTGCGAAAAGTGGTGTTTCAACACTATCACAAGTGCAAAAAGTGTTTTTTCCACACTAATACAAGTGCAAAAGTGGTTTCCTGCACCAACACAAGTGCAAAAAGTGGTTTTTCAACACTAACACAAGTGCGAAAAGTGGTTTTTCAACACTATCACAAGTGCAAAAAGTGTTTTTTCCACACTAATACAAGTGCAAAAGTGATTTCCTGCACCAACACAAGTGCGAAAAGTGGTTTTTCAACACTAACACAAGTGCGAAAAGTGGATTTTCAACACTAACACAAGTGCGAAAAGTGGTTTTTCCACACTAATACAAGTGCAAAAGTGGTTTCCTGCACCAACACAAGTGCGAAAAGTGGTTTTTCAACACTAACACAAGTGCGAAAAGTGGTTTTTCAAGACTAACACAAGTGCGAAAAGTGGTTTTTCAACACTATCACAAATGCAAAAAGTGTTTTTTCCACACTAATACAAGTGCAAAAGTAGTTTCCTGCACCAACACAAGTGCGAAAAGTGGTTTTTCAACACTAACACAAGTGCAAAAAGTGGTTTTTCAACACTAACACAAGTGCGAAAAGTGTTTTTTCCACACTAATACAAGTGCAAAAGTGGTTTCCTGCACCAACACAAGTGCGAAAAGTGGTTTTTCAACACTAACACAAGTGCGAAAAGTGGTTTTTCAAGACTAACACAAGTGCGAAAAGTGGTTTTTCAACACTAACACATGTGCGAAAAGTGGTTTTTCCACACTAATACAAGTGCAAAATTGGTTTCCTGCACCAACACAAGTGCGAAAAGTGGTTTTTCAACACTAACACAAGTGCGAAAAGTGGTTTTTCAACACTATCACAAGTGCAAAAAGTGTTTTTTCCACACTAATACAAGTGCAAAAGTGGTTTCCTGCACCAACACAAGTGCGAAAAGTGGTTTTTCAACACTAACACAATTGCGAAAAGTGGTTTTTCAACACTAACACAAGTGCGAAAAGTGGTGTTTCAACACTATCACAAGTGCAAAAAGTGTTTTTTCCACACTAATACAAGTGCAAAAGTGGTTTCCTGCACCAACACAGGTGCGAAAAGTGGTTTTTCAACACTAACACAAGTGCGAAAAGTGGTTTTTCAACACTATCACAAGTGCAAAAAGTGTTTTTCCACACTAATACAAGTGCAAAAGTGGTTTCCTGCACCAACACAAGTGCGAAAAGTGGTTTTTCAACACTAACACAAGTGCGAAAAGTGGTTTTTCAACACTAACACAAGTGCAAAAGTGGTTTCCTGCACCAACACAAGTGCGAAAAGTGGTTTTTCAACACTAACACAAGTGCGAAAAGTGGTTTTTCAACACTAACACAAGTGCGAAAAGTGGTGTTTCAACACTATCACAAGTGCAAAAAGTGTTTTTTCCACACTAATACAAGTGCAAAAGTGGTTTCCTGCACCAACACAAGTGCGAAAAGTGGTTTTTCAACACTAACACAAGTGCGAAAAGTGGTTTTTCAACACTATCACAAGTGCAAAAAGTGTTTTTCCACACTAATACAAGTGCAAAAGTGGTTTCCTGCACCAACACAAGTGCGAAAAGTGGTTTTTCAACACTAACACAAGTGCGAAAAGTGGTTTTTCAACACTATCACAAGTGCAAAAAGTGTTTTTTCCACACTAATACAAGTGCAAAAGTGGTTTCCTGCACCAACACAAGTGCGAAAAGTGGTTTTTCAACACGAACACAAGTGCGAAAAGTGGTTTTTCAACACTAACACAAGTGCGAAAAGTGGTTTTTCAACACTACCACAAGTGCAAAAAGTGTTTTTTCCACACTAATACAAGTGCAAAAGTGGTTTCCTGCACCAACACAAGTGCGAAAAGTGGTTTTTCAACACTAACACAAGTGCGAAAAGTGGATTTTCAACACTAACACAAGTGCGAAAAGTGGTTTTTCCACACTAATACAAGTGCAAAAGTGGTTTCCTGCACCAACACAAGTGCGAAAAGTGGTTTTTCAACACTAACACAAGTGCGAAAAGTGGTTTTTCAAGACTAACACAAGTGCGAAAAGTGGTTTTTCAACACTATCACAAATGCAAAAAGTGTTTTTTCCACACTAATACAAGTGCAAAAGTAGTTTCCTGCACCAACACAAGTGCGAAAAGTGGTTTTTCAACACTAACACAAGTGCAAAAAGTGGTTTTTCAACACTAACACAAGTGCGAAAAGTGTTTTTTCCACACTAATACAAGTGCAAAAGTGGTTTCCTGCACCAACACAAGTGCGAAAAGTGGTTTTTCAACACTAACACAAGTGCGAAAAGTGGTTTTTCAAGACTAACACAAGTGCGAAAAGTGGTTTTTCAACACTAACACAAGTGCGAAAAGTGGTTTTTCCACACTAATACAAGTGCAAAATTGGTTTCCTGCACCAACACAAGTGCGAAAAGTGGTTTTTCAACACTAACACAAGTGCGAAAAGTGGTTTTTCAACACTATCACAAGTGCAAAAAGTGTTTTTTCCACACTAATACAAGTGCAAAAGTGGTTTCCTGCACCAACACAAGTGCGAAAAGTGGTTTTTCAACACTAACACAAGTGCGAAAAGTGGTTTTTCAACACTAACACAAGTGCGAAAAGTGGTGTTTCAACACTATCACAAGTGCAAAAAGTGTTTTTTCCACACTAATACAAGTGCAAAAGTGGTTTCCTGCACCAACACAGGTGCGAAAAGTGGTTTTTCAACACTAACACAAGTGCGAAAAGTGGTTTTTCAACACTATCACAAGTGCAAAAAGTGTTTTTTCCACACTAATACAAGTGCAAAAGTGGTTTCCTGCACCAACACAAGTGCGAAAAGTGGTTTTTCAACACTAACACAAGTGCGAAAAGTGGATTTTCAACACTAACACAAGTGCGAAAAGTGGTTTACCACACTAATACAAGTGCAAAAGTGGTTTCCTGCACCAACACAAGTGCGAAAAGTGGTTTTTCAACACTAACACAAGTGCGAAAAGTGTTTTTTCCACACTAATACAAGTGCAAAAGTGGTTTCCTGCACCAACACAAGTGCGAAAAGTGGTTTTTCAACACTAACACAAGTGCGAAAAGTGGTTTTTCAACACTAACACAAGTGCGAAAAGTGGTGTTTCAACACTATCACAAGTGCAAAAAGTGTTTTTTCCACACTAATACAAGTGCAAAAGTGGTTTCCTGCACCAACACAAGTGCAAAAAGTGGTTTTTCAACACTAACACAAGTGCGAAAAGTGGTTTTTCAACACTATCACAAGTGCAAAAAGTGTTTTTTCCACACTAATACAAGTGCAAAAGTGATTTCCTGCACCAACACAAGTGCGAAAAGTGGTTTTTCAACACTAACACAAGTGCGAAAAGTGGATTTTCAACACTAACACAAGTGCGAAAAGTGGTTTTTCCACACTAATACAAGTGCAAAAGTGGTTTCCTGCACCAACACAAGTGCGAAAAGTGGTTTTTCAACACTAACACAAGTGCGAAAAGTGGTTTTTCAAGACTAACACAAGTGCGAAAAGTGGTTTTTCAACACTATCACAAATGCAAAAAGTGTTTTTTCCACACTAATACAAGTGCAAAAGTAGTTTCCTGCACCAACACAAGTGCGAAAAGTGGTTTTTCAACACTAACACAAGTGCAAAAAGTGGTTTTTCAACACTAACACAAGTGCGAAAAGTGTTTTTTCCACACTAATACAAGTGCAAAAGTGGTTTCCTGCACCAACACAAGTGCGAAAAGTGGTTTTTCAACACTAACACAAGTGCGAAAAGTGGTTTTTCAAGACTAACACAAGTGCGAAAAGTGGTTTTTCAACACTAACACAAGTGCGAAAAGTGGTTTTTCCACACTAATACAAGTGCAAAATTGGTTTCCTGCACCAACACAAGTGCGAAAAGTGGTTTTTCAACACTAACACAAGTGCGAAAAGTGGTTTTTCAACACTATCACAAGTGCAAAAAGTGTTTTTTCCACACTAATACAAGTGCAAAAGTGGTTTCCTGCACCAACACAAGTGCGAAAAGTGGTTTTTCAACACTAACACAATTGCGAAAAGTGGTTTTTCAACACTAACACAAGTGCGAAAAGTGGTGTTTCAACACTATCACAAGTGCAAAAAGTGTTTTTTCCACACTAATACAAGTGCAAAAGTGGTTTCCTGCACCAACACAGGTGCGAAAAGTGGTTTTTCAACACTAACACAAGTGCGAAAAGTGGTTTTTCAACACTATCACAAGTGCAAAAAGTGTTTTTCCACACTAATACAAGTGCAAAAGTGGTTTCCTGCACCAACACAAGTGCGAAAAGTGGTTTTTCAACACTAACACAAGTGCGAAAAGTGGTTTTTCAACACTAACACAAGTGCAAAAGTGGTTTCCTGCACCAACACAAGTGCGAAAAGTGGTTTTTCAACACTAACACAAGTGCGAAAAGTGGTTTTTCAACACTAACACAAGTGCGAAAAGTGGTGTTTCAACACTATCACAAGTGCAAAAAGTGTTTTTTCCACACTAATACAAGTGCAAAAGTGGTTTCCTGCACCAACACAAGTGCGAAAAGTGGTTTTTCAACACTAACACAAGTGCGAAAAGTGGTTTTTCAACACTATCACAAGTGCAAAAAGTGTTTTTCCACACTAATACAAGTGCAAAAGTGGTTTCCTGCACCAACACAAGTGCGAAAAGTGGTTTTTCAACACTAACACAAGTGCGAAAAGTGGTTTTTCAACACTATCACAAGTGCAAAAAGTGTTTTTTCCACACTAATACAAGTGCAAAAGTGGTTTCCTGCACCAACACAAGTGCGAAAAGTGGTTTTTCAACACGAACACAAGTGCGAAAAGTGGTTTTTCAACACTAACACAAGTGCGAAAAGTGGTTTTTCAACACTACCACAAGTGCAAAAAGTGTTTTTTCCACACTAATACAAGTGCAAAAGTGGTTTCCTGCACCAACACAAGTGCGAAAAGTGGTTTTTCAACACTAACACAAGTGCGAAAAGTGGATTTTCAACACTAACACAAGTGCGAAAAGTGGTTTTTCCACACTAATACAAGTGCAAAAGTGGTTTCCTGCACCAACACAAGTGCGAAAAGTGGTTTTTCAACACTAACACAAGTGCGAAAAGTGGTTTTTCAAGACTAACGCAAGTGCGAAAAGTGGTTTTTCAACACTATCACAAATGCAAAAAGTGTTTTTTCCACACTAATACAAGTGCAAAAGTAGTTTCCTGCACCAACACAAGTGCGAAAAGTGGTTTTTCAACACTAACACAAGTGCAAAAAGTGGTTTTTCAACACTAACACAAGTGCGAAAAGTGTTTTTTCCACACTAATACAAGTGCAAAAGTGGTTTCCTGCACCAACACAAGTGCGAAAAGTGGTTTTTCAACACTAACACAAGTGCGAAAAGTGGTTTTTCAAGACTAACACAAGTGCGAAAAGTGGTTTTTCAACACTAACACAAGTGCGAAAAGTGGTTTTTCCACACTAATACAAGTGCAAAATTGGTTTCCTGCACCAACACAAGTGCGAAAAGTGGTTTTTCAACACTAACACAAGTGCGAAAAGTGGTTTTTCAACACTATCACAAGTGCAAAAAGTGTTTTTTCCACACTAATACAAGTGCAAAAGTGGTTTCCTGCACCAACACAAGTGCGAAAAGTGGTTTTTCAACACTAACACAAGTGCGAAAAGTGGTTTTTCAACACTAACACAAGTGCGAAAAGTGGTGTTTCAACACTATCACAAGTGCAAAAAGTGTTTTTTCCACACTAATACAAGTGCAAAAGTGGTTTCCTGCACCAACACAGGTGCGAAAAGTGGTTTTTCAACACTAACACAAGTGCGAAAAGTGGTTTTTCAACACTATCACAAGTGCAAAAAGTGTTTTTCCACACTAATACAAGTGCAAAAGTGGTTTCCTGCACCAACACAAGTGCGAAAAGTGGTTTTTCAACACTAACACAAGTGCGAAAAGTGGATTTTCAACACTAACACAAGTGCGAAAAGTGGTTTACCACACTAATACAAGTGCAAAAGTGGTTTCCTGCACCAACACAAGTGCGAAAAGTGGTTTTTCAACACTAACACAAGTGCGAAAAGTGGTTTTTCAACACTAACACAAGTGCAAAAGTGGTTTCCTGCACCAACACAAGTGCGAAAAGTGGTTTTTCAACACTAACACAAGTGCGAAAAGTGGTTTTTCAACACTAACACAAGTGCGAAAAGTGGTGTTTCAACACTATCACAAGTGCAAAAAGTGTTTTTTCCACACTAATACAAGTGCAAAAGTGGTTTCCTGCACCAACACAAGTGCGAAAAGTGGTTTTTCAACACTAACACAAGTGCGAAAAGTGGTTTTTCAACACTATCACAAGTGCAAAAAGTGTTTTTCCACACTAATACAAGTGCAAAAGTGGTTTCCTGCACCAACACAAGTGCGAAAAGTGGTTTTTCAACACTAACACAAGTGCGAAAAGTGGTTTTTCAACACTATCACAAGTGCAAAAAGTGTTTTTTCCACACTAATACAAGTGCAAAAGTGGTTTCCTGCACCAACACAAGTGCGAAAAGTGGTTTTTCAACACTAACACAAGTGCGAAAAGTGGTTTTTCAACACTAACACAAGTGCGAAAAGTGGTTTTTCAACACTACCACAAGTGCAAAAAGTGTTTTTTCCACACTAATACAAGTGCAAAAGTGGTTTCCTGCACCAACACAAGTGCGAAAAGTGGTTTTTCAACACAACACAAGTGCGAAAAGTGGTTTTTCAACACTATCACAAGTGCAAAAAGTGTTTTTTCCACACTAATACAAGTGCAAAAGTCGTTTCCTGCACCAACACAAGTGCGAAAAGTGGTTTTCAACACTAACACAAGTGCGGAAAGTGGTTTTTCAACACTAACACAAGTGCGAAAAGTGTTTTTTCCACACTAATACAAGTGCAAAAGTGGTTTCCTGCACCAACACAAGTGCGAAAAGTGGTTTTTCAACACTAACACAAGTGCGAAAAGTGGTTTTTCAACACTAACACAAGTGCGAAAAGTGGTTTTTCAACACTAACACAAATGCGAAAAGTGGTTTTTTCCACACTAATACAAGTGCAAAAGTGGTTTCCTGCACCAACACAAGTGCGAAAAGTGTTTTTTCAACACTAACATAAGTGCGAAAAGTGGTTTTTCAACACTATCACAAGTGCAAAAAGTGTTTTTTCCACACTAATACAAGTGCAAAAGTGGTTTCCTGCACCAACACAAGTGCGAAAAGTGGTTTTTCAACACTAACACAAGTGCGAAAAGTGGTTTTTCAACACTAACACAAGTGCGAAAAGTGGTTTTTCAACACTACCACAAGTGCAAAAAGTGTTTTTTCCACACTAATACAAGTGCAAAAGTGGTTTCCTGCACCAACACAAGTGCGAAAAGTGGTTTTTCAACACAACACAAGTGCGAAAAGTGGTTTTTCAACACTATCACAAGTGCAAAAAGTGTTTTTTCCACACTAATACAAGTGCAAAAGTCGTTTCCTGCACCAACACAAGTGCGAAAAGTGGTTTTCAACACTAACACAAGTGCGGAAAGTGGTTTTTCAACACTAACACAAGTGCGAAAAGTGTTTTTTCCACACTAATACAAGTGCAAAAGTGGTTTCCTGCACCAACACAAGTGCGAAAAGTGGTTTTTCAACACTAACACAAGTGCGAAAAGTGGTTTTTCAACACTAACACAAGTGCGAAAAGTGGTTTTTCAACACTAACACAAGTGCGAAAAGTGGTTTTTCCACACTAATACAAGTGCAAAAGTGGTTTCCTGCACCAACACAAGTGCGAAAAGTGTTTTTTCAACACTAACATAAGTGCGAAAAGTGGTTTTTCAACACTATCACAAGTGCAAAAAGTGTTTTTTCCACACTAATACAAGTGCAAAAGTGGTTTCCTGCACCAACACAAGTGCGAAAAGTGGTTTTTCAACACTAACACAAGTGCGAAAAGTGGTTTTTCAACACTAATACAAGTGCAAAAGTGGTTTCCTGCACCAACACAAGTGCGAAAAGTGGTTTTTCAACACTAATACAAGTGCAAAAGTGGTTTCCTGCACCAACACAAGTGCGAAAAGTGGTTTTTCAACACAACACAAGTGCGAAAAGTGGTTTTTCAACACTATCACAAGTGCAAAAAGTGTTTTTTCCACACTAATACAAGTGCAAAAGTCGTTTCCTGCACCAACACAAGTGCGAAAAGTGGTTTTCAACACTAACACAAGTGCGGAAAGTGGTTTTTCAACACTAACACAAGTGCGAAAAGTGTTTTTTCCACACTAATACAAGTGCAAAAGTGGTTTCCTGCACCAACACAAGTGCGAAAAGTGGTTTTTCAACACTAACACAAGTGCGAAAAGTGGTTTTTCAACACTAACACAAGTGCGAAAAGTGGTTTTTCAACACTAACACAAGTGCGAAAAGTGGTTTTTCCACACTAATACAAGTGCAAAAGTGGTTTCCTGCACCAACACAAGTGCGAAAAGTGTTTTTTCAACACTAACATAAGTGCGAAAAGTGGTTTTTCAACACTATCACAAGTGCAAAAAGTGTTTTTTCCACACTAATACAAGTGCAAAAGTGGTTTCCTGCACCAACACAAGTGCGAAAAGTGGTTTTTCAACACTAACACAAGTGCGAAAAGTGGTTTTTCAACACTAACACAAGTGCGAAAAGTGGTTTTCCACACTAATACAAGTGCAAAAGTGGTTTCCTGCACCAACACAAGTGCGAAAAGTGGTTTTTCAACACTAACACAAGTGCAAAAAGTGGTTTTTCAACACTAACACAAGTGCGAAAAGTGGTTTTTCCACACTAATACAAGTGCAAAAGTGGTTTCCTGCACCAATACAAGTTCGAAAAGTGGTTTTTCAACACTAACACAAGTGCGAAAAGTGTTTTTTCAACACCAACACAAGTGCGAAAAGTGGTTTTTCAACACTACCACAAGTGCAAAAAGTGTTTTTTCCACACTAATACAAGTGCAAAAGAGGTTTCCTGCACCAACACAAGTGCGAAAAGTGGTTTTTCAACACTAACACAAGTGCGAAAAGTGGTTTTTCAACACTAACACAAGTGCAAAAAGTGGTTTTTCAACACTAACACAAGTGCGAAAAGTGGTTTTTCCACACTAATACAAGTGCAAAAGTGGTTTCCCGCACCAACACAAGTGCGAAAAGTGGTTTTTCAACACTAACACAAGTGCAAAAAGTGGTTTTTCAACACTAACACAAGTGCGAAAAGTGGTTTTTCCACACTAATACAAGTGCAAAAGTGGTTTCCTGCACCAACACAAGTTCGAAAAGTGGTTTTTCAACACTAACACAAGTGCGAAAAGTGGTTTTTCAACACTAACACAAGTGCGAAAAGTGGTTTTTCAACACTAACACAAGTGCGAAAAGTGGTTATTCCACACTAATACAAGTGCAAAAGTGGTTTCCTGCACCAACACAAGTGCAAAAAGTGGTTTTTCAACTCTAACACAAGTGCGAAAAGTGGTTTTCCACACTAATACAAGTGCAAAAGTGGTTTCCTGCACCAGCACAAGTGCGAAAAGTGGTTTTTCAACACTAACACAAGTGCGAAAAGTGGTTTTTCAACACTATCACAAATGCAAAAAGTGTTTTTTCCACACTAATACAAGTGCAAAAGTAGTTTCCTGCACCAACACAAGTGCGAAAAGTGGTTTTTCAACACTAACACAAGTGCAAAAAGTGGTTTTTCAACACTAACACAAGTGCGAAAAGTGTTTTTTCCACACTAATACAAGTGCAAAAGTGGTTTCCTGCACCAACACAAGTGCGAAAAGTGGTTTTTCAACACTAACACAAGTGCAAAAAGTGGTTTTTCAAGACTAACACAAGTGCGAAAAGTGGTTTTTCAACACTAACACAAGTGCGAAAAGTGGTTTTTCCACACTAATACAAGTGAAAAAGTGGTTTCCTGCACCAACACAAGTGCGAAAAGTGGTTTTTCAACACTAACACAAGTGCGAAAAGTGGTTTTTCAACACTATCACAAGTGCAAAAAGTGTTTTTTCCACACTAATACAAGTGCAAAAGTGGTTTCCTGCACCAACACAAGTGCGAAAAGTGGTTTTTCAACACTAACACAAGTGCGAAAAGTGGTTTTTCAACACTAACACAAGTGCGAAAAGTGGTGTTTCAACACTATCACAAGTGCAAAAAGTGTTTTTTCCACACTAATACAAGTGCAAAAGTGGTTTCCTGCACCAACACAAGTGCGAAAAGTGGTTTTTCAACACTAACACAAGTGCGAAAAGTGGTTTTTCAACACTATCACAAGTGCAAAAAAATTTTTTCCACACTAATACAAGTGCAAAAGTGGTTTCCTGCACCAACACAAGTGCGAAAAGTGGTTTTTCAACACTAACACAAGTGCGAAAAGTGGATTTTCAACACTAACACAAGTGCGAAAAGTGGTTTTTCCACACTAATACAAGTGCAAAAGTGGTTTCCTGCACCAACACAAGTGCGAAAAGTGGTTTTTCAACACTAACACAAGTGCGAAAAGTGGTTTTTCAAGACTAACACAAGTGCAAAAAGTGGTTTTTCAACACTATCACAAATGCAAAAAGTGTTTTTTCCACACTAATACAAGTGCAAAAGTAGTTTCCTGCACCAACACAAGTGCGAAAAGTGGTTTTTCAACACTAACACAAGTGCAAAAAGTGGTTTTTCAACACTAACACAAGTGCGAAAAGTGTTTTTTCCACACTAATACAAGTGCAAAAGTGGTTTCCTGCACCAACACAAGTGCGAAAAGTGGTTTTTCAACACTAACACAAGTGCAAAAAGTGGTTTTTCAAGACTAACACAAGTGCGAAAAGTGGTTTTTCAACACTAACACAAGTGCGAAAAGTGGTTTTTCCACACTAATACAAGTGCAAAATTGGTTTCCTGCACCAACACAAGTGCGAAAAGTGGTTTTTCAACACTAACACAAGTGTGAAAAGTGGTTTTTCAACACTATCACAAGTGCAAAAAGTGTTTTTTCCACACTAATACAAGTGCAAAAGTGGTTTCCTGCACCAACACAAGTGCGAAAAGTGGTTTTTCAACACTAACACAAGTGCGAAAAGTGGTTTTTCAACACTAACACAAGTGCGAAAAGTGGTGTTTCAACACTATCACAAGTGCAAAAAGTGTTTTTTCCACACTAATACAAGTGCAAAAGTGGTTTCCTGCACCAACACAGGTGCGAAAAGTGGTTTTTCAACACTAACACAAGTGCGAAAAGTGGTTTTTCAACACTATCACAAGTGCAAAAAGTGTTTTTCCACACTAATACAAGTGCAAAAGTGGTTTCCTGCACCAACACAAGTGCGAAAAGTGGTTTTTCAACACTAACACAAGTGCGAAAAGTGGATTTTCAACACTAACACAAGTGCGAACAGTGGTTTTCCACACTAATACAAGTGCAAAAGTGGTTTCCTGCACCAACACAAGTGCGAAAAGTGGTTTTTCAACACTAACACAAGTGCGAAAAGTGGTTTTTCAACACTAACACAAGTGCAAAAGTGGTTTCCTGCACCAACACAAGTGCGAAAAGTGGTTTTTCAACACTAACACAAGTGCGAAAAGTGGTTTTTCAACACTAACACAAGTGCGAAAAGTGGTGTTTCAACACTATCACAAGTGCAAAAAGTGTTTTTTCCACACTAATACAAGTGCAAAAGTGGTTTCCTGCACCAACACAAGTGCGAAAAGTGGTTTTTCAACACTAACACAAGTGCGAAAAGTGGTTTTTCAACACTATCACAAGTGCAAAAAGTGTTTTTCCACACTAATACAAGTGCAAAAGTGGTTTCCTGCACCAACACAAGTGCGAAAAGTGGTTTTTCAACACTAACACAAGTGCGAAAAGTGGTTTTTCAACACTATCACAAGTGCAAAAAGTGTTTTTTCCACACTAATACAAGTGCAAAAGTGGTTTCCTGCACCAACACAAGTGCGAAAAGTGGTTTTTCAACACTAACACAAGTGCGAAAAGTGGTTTTTCAACACGAACACAAGTGCGAAAAGTGGTTTTTCAACACTACCACAAGTGCAAAAAGTGTTTTTTCCACACTAATACAAGTGCAAAAGTGGTTTCCTGCACCAACACAAGTGCGAAAAGTGGTTTTTCAACACAACACAAGTGCGAAAAGTGGTTTTTCAACACTAACACAAGTGCGAAAAGTGTTTTTTCCACACTAATACAAGTGCAAAAGTGGTTTCCTGCACCAACACAAGTGCGAAAAGTGGTTTTTCAACACTAACACAAGTGCGAAAAGTGGTTTTTCAACACTAACACAAGTGCGAAAAGTGGTTTTTCAACACTAACACAAGTGCGAAAAGTGGTTTTTTCCACACTAATACAAGTGCAAAAGTGGTTTCCTGCACCAACACAAGTGCGAAAAGTGGTTTTTCAACACTAACACAAGTGCGAAAAGTGGTTTTTCAACACTAACACAAGTGCGAAAAGTGGTTTTTCAACACTAACACAAGTGCGAAAAGTGGTTTTTCCACACTAATACAAGTGCAAAAGTGGTTTCCTGCACCAACACAAGTGCGAAAAGTGTTTTTTCAACACTAACATAAGTGCGAAAAGTGGTTTTTCAACACTATCACAAGTGCAAAAAGTGTTTTTTCCACACTAATACAAGTGCAAAAGTGGTTTCCTGCACCAACACAAGTGCGAAAAGTGGTTTTTCAACACTAACACAAGTGCGAAAAGTGGTTTTTCAACACTAACACAAGTGCGAAAAGTGGTTTTCCACACTAATACAAGTGCAAAAGTGGTTTCCTGCACCAACACAAGTGCGAAAAGTGGTTTTTCAACACTAACACAAGTGCAAAAAGTGGTTTTTCAACACTAACACAAGTGCGAAAAGTGGTTTTTCCACACTAATACAAGTGCAAAAGTGGTTTCCTGCACCAACACAAGTTCGAAAAGTGGTTTTTCAACACTAACACAAGTGCGAAAAGTGTTTTTTCAACACTAACACAAGTGCGAAAAGTGGTTTTTCAACACTATCACAAGTGCAAAAAGTGTTTTTTCCACACTAATACAAGTGCAAAAGAGGTTTCCTGCACCAACACAAGTGCGAAAAGTGGTTTTTCAACACTAACACAAGTGCGAAAAGTGGTTTTTCAACACTAACACAAGTGCAAAAAGTGGTTTTTCAACACTAACACAAGTGCGAAAAGTGGTTTTTCCACACTAATACAAGTGCAAAAGTGGTTTCCTGCACCAACACAAGTGCGAAAAGTGGTTTTTCAACACTAACACAAGTGCAAAAAGTGGTTTTTCAACACTAACACAGGTGCGAAAAGTGGTTTTTCCACACTAATACAAGTGCAAAAGTGGTTTCCTGCACCAACACAAGTTCGAAAAGTGGTTTTTCAACACTAACACAAGTGCGAAAAGTGGTTTTTCAACACTAACACAAGTGCGAAAAGTGGTTTTTCAACACTAACACAAGTGCGAAAAGTGGTTATTCCACACTAATACAAGTGCAAAAGTGGTTTCCTGCACCAACACAAGTGCAAAAAGTGGTTTTTCAACTCTAACACAAGTGCAAAAAGTGGTTTTCCACACTAATACAAGTGCAAAAGTGGTTTCCTGCACCAGCACAAGTGCGAAAAGTGGTTTTTCAACACTAACACAAGTGCGAAAAGTGGTTTTTCAACACTATCACAAATGCAAAAAGTGTTTTTTCCACACTAATACAAGTGCAAAAGTAGTTTCCTGCACCAACACAAGTGCGAAAAGTGGTTTTTCAACACTAACACAAGTGCAAAAAGTGGTTTTTCAACACTAACACAAGTGCGAAAAGTGTTTTTTCCACACTAATACAAGTGCAAAAGTGGTTTCCTGCACCAACACAAGTGCGAAAAGTGGTTTTTCAACACTAACACAAGTGCAAAAAGTGGTTTTTCAAGACTAACACAAGTGCGAAAAGTGGTTTTTCAACACTAACACAAGTGCGAAAAGTGGTTTTTCCACACTAATACAAGTGAAAAAGTGGTTTCCTGCACCAACACAAGTGCGAAAAGTGGTTTTTCAACACTAACACAAGTGCAAAAGTGGTTTCCTGCACCAACACAAGTGCGAAAAGTGGTTTTTCAACACTAACACAAGTGCGAAAAGTGGTTTTTCAACACTAACACAAGTGCGAAAAGTGGTGTTTCAACACTATCACAAGTGCAAAAAGTGTTTTTTCCACACTAATACAAGTGCAAAAGTGGTTTCCTGCACCAACACAAGTGCGAAAAGTGGTTTTTCAACACTAACACAAGTGCGAAAAGTGGTTTTTCAACACTATCACAAGTGCAAAAAGTGTTTTTCCACACTAATACAAGTGCAAAAGTGGTTTCCTGCACCAACACAAGTGCGAAAAGTGGTTTTTCAACACTAACACAAGTGCGAAAAGTGGTTTTTCAACACTATCACAAGTGCAAAAAGTGTTTTTTCCACACTAATACAAGTGCAAAAGTGGTTTCCTGCACCAACACAAGTGCGAAAAGTGGTTTTTCAACACTAACACAAGTGCGAAAAGTGGTTTTTCAACACGAACACAAGTGCGAAAAGTGGTTTTTCAACACTACCACAAGTGCAAAAAGTGTTTTTTCCACACTAATACAAGTGCAAAAGTGGTTTCCTGCACCAACACAAGTGCGAAAAGTGGTTTTTCAACACAACACAAGTGCGAAAAGTGGTTTTTCAACACTAACACAAGTGCGAAAAGTGTTTTTTCCACACTAATACAAGTGCAAAAGTGGTTTCCTGCACCAACACAAGTGCGAAAAGTGGTTTTTCAACACTAACACAAGTGCGAAAAGTGGTTTTTCAACACTAACACAAGTGCGAAAAGTGGTTTTTCAACACTAACACAAGTGCGAAAAGTGGTTTTTTCCACACTAATACAAGTGCAAAAGTGGTTTCCTGCACCAACACAAGTGCGAAAAGTGGTTTTTCAACACTAACACAAGTGCGAAAAGTGGTTTTTCAACACTAACACAAGTGCGAAAAGTGGTTTTTCAACACTAACACAAGTGCGAAAAGTGGTTTTTCCACACTAATACAAGTGCAAAAGTGGTTTCCTGCACCAACACAAGTGCGAAAAGTGTTTTTTCAACACTAACATAAGTGCGAAAAGTGGTTTTTCAACACTATCACAAGTGCAAAAAGTGTTTTTTCCACACTAATACAAGTGCAAAAGTGGTTTCCTGCACCAACACAAGTGCGAAAAGTGGTTTTTCAACACTAACACAAGTGCGAAAAGTGGTTTTTCAACACTAACACAAGTGCGAAAAGTGGTTTTCCACACTAATACAAGTGCAAAAGTGGTTTCCTGCACCAACACAAGTGCGAAAAGTGGTTTTTCAACACTAACACAAGTGCAAAAAGTGGTTTTTCAACACTAACACAAGTGCGAAAAGTGGTTTTTCCACACTAATACAAGTGCAAAAGTGGTTTCCTGCACCAACACAAGTTCGAAAAGTGGTTTTTCAACACTAACACAAGTGCGAAAAGTGTTTTTTCAACACTAACACAAGTGCGAAAAGTGGTTTTTCAACACTATCACAAGTGCAAAAAGTGTTTTTTCCACACTAATACAAGTGCAAAAGAGGTTTCCTGCACCAACACAAGTGCGAAAAGTGGTTTTTCAACACTAACACAAGTGCGAAAAGTGGTTTTTCAACACTAACACAAGTGCAAAAAGTGGTTTTTCAACACTAACACAAGTGCGAAAAGTGGTTTTTCCACACTAATACAAGTGCAAAAGTGGTTTCCTGCACCAACACAAGTGCGAAAAGTGGTTTTTCAACACTAACACAAGTGCAAAAAGTGGTTTTTCAACACTAACACAAGTGCGAAAAGTGGTTTTTCCACACTAATACAAGTGCAAAAGTGGTTTCCTGCACCAACACAAGTTCGAAAAGTGGTTTTTCAACACTAACACAAGTGCGAAAAGTGGTTTTTCAACACTAACACAAGTGCGAAAAGTGGTTTTTCAACACTAACACAAGTGCGAAAAGTGGTTATTCCACACTAATACAAGTGCAAAAGTGGTTTCCTGCACCAACACAAGTGCAAAAAGTGGTTTTTCAACTCTAACACAAGTGCAAAAAGTGGTTTTCCACACTAATACAAGTGCAAAAGTGGTTTCCTGCACCAGCACAAGTGCGAAAAGTGGTTTTTCAACACTAACACAAGTGCGAAAAGTGGTTTTTCAACACTATCACAAATGCAAAAAGTGTTTTTTCCACACTAATACAAGTGCAAAAGTAGTTTCCTGCACCAACACAAGTGCGAAAAGTGGTTTTTCAACACTAACACAAGTGCAAAAAGTGGTTTTTCAACACTAACACAAGTGCGAAAAGTGTTTTTTCCACACTAATACAAGTGCAAAAGTGGTTTCCTGCACCAACACAAGTGCGAAAAGTGGTTTTTCAACACTAACACAAGTGCAAAAAGTGGTTTTTCAAGACTAACACAAGTGCGAAAAGTGGTTTTTCAACACTAACACAAGTGCGAAAAGTGGTTTTTCCACACTAATACAAGTGAAAAAGTGGTTTCCTGCACCAACACAAGTGCGAAAAGTGGTTTTTCAACACTAACACAAGTGCGAAAAGTGGTTTTTCAACACTATCACAAGTGCAAAAAGTGTTTTTTCCACACTAATACAAGTGCAAAAGTGGTTTCCTGCACCAACACAAGTGCGAAAAGTGGTTTTTCAACACTAACACAAGTGCAAAAAGTGGTTTTTCAACACTAACACAAGTGCGAAAAGTGGTGTTTCAACACTATCACAAGTGCAAAAAGTGTTTTTTCCACACTAATACAAGTGCAAAAGTGGTTTCCTGCACCAACACAAGTGCGAAAAGTGGTTTTTCAACACTAACACAAGTGCGAAAAGTGGATTTTCAACACTAACACAAGTGCGAAAAGTGGTTTTTCCACACTAATACAAGTGCAAAAGTGGTTTCCTGCACCAACACAAGTGCGAAAAGTGGTTTTTCAACACTAACACAAGTGCGAAAAGTGGTTTTTCAAGACTAACACAAGTGCGAAAAGTGGTTTTTCAACACTATCACAAATGCAAAAAGTGTTTTTTCCACACTAATACAAGGGCAAAAGTAGTTTCCTGCACCAACACAAGTGCGAAAAGTGGTTTTTCAACACTAACACAAGTGCAAAAAGTGGTTTTTCAACACTAACACAAGTGCGAAAAGTGTTTTTTCCACACTAATACAAGTGCAAAAGTGGTTTCCTGCACCAACACAAGTGCGAAAAGTGGTTTTTCAACACTAACACAAGTGCGAAAAGTGGTTTTTCAAGACTAACACAAGTGCGAAAAGTGGTTTTTCAACACTAACACAAGTGCGAAAAGTGGTTTTTCCACACTAATACAAGTGCAAAATTGGTTTCCTGCACCAACACAAGTGCGAAAAGTGGTTTTTCAACACTAACACAAGTGCGAAAAGTGATTTTTCAACACTATCACAAGTGCAAAAAGTGTTTTTTCCACACTAATACAAGTACAAAAGTGGTTTCCTGCACCAACACAAGTGCGAAAAGTGGTTTTTCAACACTAACACAAGTGCGAAAAGTGGTTTTTCAACACTAACACAAGTGCGAAAAGTGGTGTTTCAACACTATCACAAGTGCAAAAAGTGTTTTTTCCACACTAATACAAGTGCAAAAGTGGTTTCCTGCACCAACACAGGTGCGAAAAGTGGTTTTTCAACACTAACACAAGTGCGAAAAGTGGTTTTTCAACACTATCACAAGTGCAAAAAGTGTTTTTCCACACTAATACAAGTGCAAAAGTGGTTTCTTGCACCAACACAAATGCGAAAAGTGGTTTTTCAACACTAACACAAGTGCGAAAAGTGGATTTTCAACACTAACACTAGTGCGAAAAGTGGTTTTCCACACTAATACAAGTGCAAAAGTGGTTTCCTGCACCAACACAAGTGCGAAAAGTGGTTTTTCAACACTAACACAAGTGCGAAAAGTGGTTTTTCAACACTAACACAAGTGCAAAAGTGGTTTCCTGCACCAACACAAGTGCGAAAAGTGGTTTTTCAACACTAACACAAGTGCGAAAAGTGGTTTTTCAACACTAACACAAGTGCGAAACGTGGTGTTTCAACACTATCACAAGTGCAAAAAGTGTTTTTTCCACACTAATACAAGTGCAAAAGTGGTTTCCTGCACCAACACAAGTGCGAAAAGTGGTTTTTCAACACTAACACAAGTGCGAAAAGTGGTTTTTCAACACTATCACAAGTGCAAAAAGTGTTTTTTCCACACTAATACAAGTGCAAAAGTGGTTTCCTGCACCAACACAAGTGCGAAAAGTGGTTTTTCAACACTAACACAAGTGCGAAAAGTGGTTTTTCAACACGAACACAAGTGCGAAAAGTGGTTTTTCAACACTACCACAAGTGCAAAAAGTGTTTTTTTCCACACTAATACAAGTGCAAAAGTGGTTTCCTGCACCAACACAAGTGCGAAAAGTGGTTTTTCAACACAACACAAGTGCGAAAAGTGGTTTTTCAACACTATCACAAGTGCAAAAAGTGTTTTTTCCACACTAATACAAGTGCAAAAGTCGTTTCCTGCACCAACACAAGTGCGAAAAGTGGTTTTCAACACTAACACAAGTGCGGAAAGTGGTTTTTCAACACTAACACAAGTGCGAAAAGTGTTTTTTCCACACTAATACAAGTGCAAAAGTGGTTTCCTGCACCAACACAAGTGCGAAAAGTGGTTTTTCAACACTAACACAAGTGCGAAAAGTGGTTTTTCAACACTAACACAAGTGCGAAAAGTGGTTTTTCAACACTAACACAAGTGCGAAAAGTGGTTTTTTCCACACTAATACAAGTGCAAAAGTGGTTTCCTGCACCAACACAAGTGCGAAAAGTGGTTTTTCAACACTAACACAAGTGCGAAAAGTGGTTTTTCAACACTAACACAAGTGCGAAAAGTGGTTTTTCCACACTAATACAAGTGCAAAAGTGGTTTCCTGCACCAACACAAGTGCGAAAAGTGTTTTTTCAACACTAACACAAGTGCGAAAAGTGGTTTTTCCACACTAATACAAGTGCAAAAGTGGTTTCCTGCACCAACACAAGTGCGAAAAGTGTTTTTTCAACACTAACATAAGTGCGAAAAGTGGTTTTTCAACACTATCACAAGTGCAAAAAGTGTTTTTTCCACACTAATACAAGTGCAAAAGTGGTTTCCTGCACCAACACAAGTGCGAAAAGTGGTTTTTCAACACTAACACAAGTGCGAAAAGTGGTTTTTCAACACTAACACAAGTGCGAAAAGTGGTTTTCCACACTAATACAAGTGCAAAAGTGGTTTCCTGCACCAACACAAGTGCGAAAAGTGGTTTTTCAACACTAACACAAGTGCAAAAAGTGGTTTTTCAACACTAACACAAGTGCGAAAAGTGGTTTTTCCACACTAATACAAGTGCAAAAGTGGTTTCCTGCACCAACACAAGTTCGAAAAGTGGTTTTCAACACTAACACAAGTGCGAAAAGTGGTTTTTCAACACTAACACAAGTGCGAAACGTGGTGTTTCAACACTATCACAAGTGCAAAAAGTGTTTTTTCCACACTAATACAAGTGCAAAAGTGGTTTCCTGCACCAACACAAGTGCGAAAAGTGGTTTTTCAACACTAACACAAGTGCGAAAAGTGGTTTTTCAACACTATCACAAGTGCAAAAAGTGTTTTTTCCACACTAATACAAGTGCAAAAGTGGTTTCCTGCACCAACACAAGTGCGAAAAGTGGTTTTTCAACACTAACACAAGTGCGAAAAGTGGTTTTTCAACACGAACACAAGTGCGAAAAGTGGTTTTTCAACACTACCACAAGTGCAAAAAGTGTTTTTTCCACACTAATACAAGTGCAAAAGTGGTTTCCTGCACCAACACAAGTGCGAAAAGTGGTTTTTCAACACAACACAAGTGCGAAAAGTGGTTTTTCAACACTATCACAAGTGCAAAAAGTGTTTTTTCCACACTAATACAAGTGCAAAAGTCGTTTCCTGCACCAACACAAGTGCGAAAAGTGGTTTTCAACACTAACACAAGTGCGGAAAGTGGTTTTTCAACACTAACACAAGTGCGAAAAGTGTTTTTTCCACACTAATACAAGTGCAAAAGTGGTTTCCTGCACCAACACAAGTGCGAAAAGTGGTTTTTCAACACTAACACAAGTGCGAAAAGTGGTTTTTCAACACTAACACAAGTGCGAAAAGTGGTTTTTCAACACTAACACAAGTGCGAAAAGTGGTTTTTTCCACACTAATACAAGTGCAAAAGTGGTTTCCTGCACCAACACAAGTGCGAAAAGTGGTTTTTCAACACTAACACAAGTGCGAAAAGTGGTTTTTCAACACTAACACAAGTGCGAAAAGTGGTTTTTCCACACTAATACAAGTGCAAAAGTGGTTTCCTGCACCAACACAAGTGCGAAAAGTGTTTTTTCAACACTAACACAAGTGCGAAAAGTGGTTTTTCCACACTAATACAAGTGCAAAAGTGGTTTCCTGCACCAACACAAGTGCGAAAAGTGTTTTTTCAACACTAACATAAGTGCGAAAAGTGGTTTTTCAACACTATCACAAGTGCAAAAAGTGTTTTTTCCACACTAATACAAGTGCAAAAGTGGTTTCCTGCACCAACACAAGTGCGAAAAGTGGTTTTTCAACACTAACACAAGTGCGAAAAGTGGTTTTTCAACACTAACACAAGTGCGAAAAGTGGTTTTCCACACTAATACAAGTGCAAAAGTGGTTTCCTGCACCAACACAAGTGCGAAAAGTGGTTTTTCAACACTAACACAAGTGCAAAAAGTGGTTTTTCAACACTAACACAAGTGCGAAAAGTGGTTTTTCCACACTAATACAAGTGCAAAAGTGGTTTCCTGCACCAACACAAGTTCGAAAAGTGGTTTTTCAACACTAACACAAGTGCGAAAAGTGTTTTTTCAACACTAACACAAGTGCGAAAAGTGGTTTTTCAACACTATCACAAGTGCAAAAAGTGTTTTTTCCACACTAATACAAGTGCAAAAGAGGTTTCCTGCACCAACACAAGTGCGAAAAGTGGTTTTTCAACACTAACACAAGTGCGAAAAGTGGTTTTTCAACACTAACACAAGTGCAAAAAGTGGTTTTTCAACACTAACACAAGTGCGAAAAGTGGTTTTTCCACACTAATACAAGTGCAAAAGTGGTTTCCTGCACCAACACAAGTGCGAAAAGTGGTTTTTCAACACTAACACAAGTGCAAAAAGTGGTTTTTCAACACTAACACAAGTGCGAAAAGTGGTTTTTCCACACTAATACAAGTGCAAAAGTGGTTTCCTGCACCAACACAAGTTCGAAAAGTGGTTTTTCAACACTAACACAAGTGCGAAAAGTGGTTTTTCAACACTAACACAAGTGCGAAAAGTGGTTTTTCAACACTAACACAAGTGCGAAAAGTGGTTATTCCACACTAATACAAGTGCAAAAGTGGTTTCCTGCACCAACACAAGTGCAAAAAGTGGTTTTTCAACTCTAACACAAGTGCAAAAAGTGGTTTTCCACACTAATACAAGTGCAAAAGTGGTTTCCTGCACCAGCACAAGTGCGAAAAGTGGTTTTTCAACACTAACACAAGTGCGAAAAGTGGTTTTTCAACACTATCACAAATGCAAAAAGTGTTTTTTCCACACTAATACAAGTGCAAAAGTAGTTTCCTGCACCAACACAAGTGCGAAAAGTGGTTTTTCAACACTAACACAAGTGCAAAAAGTGGTTTTTCAACACTAACACAAGTGCGAAAAGTGTTTTTTCCACACTAATACAAGTGCAAAAGTGGTTTCCTGCACCAACACAAGTGCGAAAAGTGGTTTTTCAACACTAACACAAGTGCAAAAAGTGGTTTTTCAAGACTAACACAAGTGCGAAAAGTGGTTTTTCAACACTAACACAAGTGCGAAAAGTGGTTTTTCCACACTAATACAAGTGAAAAAGTGGTTTCCTGCACCAACACAAGTGCGAAAAGTGGTTTTTCAACACTAACACAAGTGCGAAAAGTGGTTTTTCAACACTATCAC
The DNA here is from genome assembly GCF_964187855.1 of Myxine glutinosa. NCBI lineage: Eukaryota > Metazoa > Chordata > Myxini > Myxiniformes > Myxinidae > Myxine > Myxine glutinosa. The sequence continues at coordinate 116,118 of NW_027616498.1, read as the reverse complement.
AAGTGCAAAAAGTGTTTTTTCCACACTAATACAAGTGCAAAAGTGGTTTCCTGCACCAACACAAGTGCGAAAAGTGGTTTTTCAACACTAACACAAGTGCAAAAAGTGGTTTTTCAACACTAACACAAGTGCGAAAAGTGGTGTTTCAACACTATCACAAGTGCAAAAAGTGTTTTTTCCACACTAATACAAGTGCAAAAGTGGTTTCCTGCACCAACACAAGTGCGAAAAGTGGTTTTTCAACACTAACACAAGTGCGAAAAGTGGATTTTCAACACTAACACAAGTGCGAAAAGTGGTTTTTCCACACTAATACAAGTGCAAAAGTGGTTTCCTGCACCAACACAAGTGCGAAAAGTGGTTTTTCAACACTAACACAAGTGCGAAAAGTGGTTTTTCAAGACTAACACAAGTGCGAAAAGTGGTTTTTCAACACTATCACAAATGCAAAAAGTGTTTTTTCCACACTAATACAAGGGCAAAAGTAGTTTCCTGCACCAACACAAGTGCGAAAAGTGGTTTTTCAACACTAACACAAGTGCAAAAAGTGGTTTTTCAACACTAACACAAGTGCGAAAAGTGTTTTTTCCACACTAATACAAGTGCAAAAGTGGTTTCCTGCACCAACACAAGTGCGAAAAGTGGTTTTTCAACACTAACACAAGTGCGAAAAGTGGTTTTTCAAGACTAACACAAGTGCGAAAAGTGGTTTTTCAACACTAACACAAGTGCGAAAAGTGGTTTTTCCACACTAATACAAGTGCAAAATTGGTTTCCTGCACCAACACAAGTGCGAAAAGTGGTTTTTCAACACTAACACAAGTGCGAAAAGTGGTTTTTCAACACTATCACAAGTGCAAAAAGTGTTTTTTCCACACTAATACAAGTACAAAAGTGGTTTCCTGCACCAACACAAGTGCGAAAAGTGGTTTTTCAACACTAACACAAGTGCGAAAAGTGGTTTTTCAACACTAACACAAGTGCGAAAAGTGGTGTTTCAACACTATCACAAGTGCAAAAAGTGTTTTTTCCACACTAATACAAGTGCAAAAGTGGTTTCCTGCACCAACACAGGTGCGAAAAGTGGTTTTTCAACACTAACACAAGTGCGAAAAGTGGTTTTTCAACACTATCACAAGTGCAAAAAGTGTTTTTCCACACTAATACAAGTGCAAAAGTGGTTTCTTGCACCAACACAAATGCGAAAAGTGGTTTTTCAACACTAACACAAGTGCGAAAAGTGGATTTTCAACACTAACACTAGTGCGAAAAGTGGTTTTCCACACTAATACAAGTGCAAAAGTGGTTTCCTGCACCAACACAAGTGCGAAAAGTGGTTTTTCAACACTAACACAAGTGCGAAAAGTGGTTTTTCAACACTAACACAAGTGCAAAAGTGGTTTCCTGCACCAACACAAGTGCGAAAAGTGGTTTTTCAACACTAACACAAGTGCGAAAAGTGGTTTTTCAACACTAACACAAGTGCGAAACGTGGTGTTTCAACACTATCACAAGTGCAAAAAGTGTTTTTTCCACACTAATACAAGTGCAAAAGTGGTTTCCTGCACCAACACAAGTGCGAAAAGTGGTTTTTCAACACTAACACAAGTGCGAAAAGTGGTTTTTCAACACTATCACAAGTGCAAAAAGTGTTTTTCCACACTAATACAAGTGCAAAAGTGGTTTCCTGCACCAACACAAGTGCGAAAAGTGGTTTTTCAACACTAACACAAGTGCGAAAAGTGGTTTTTCAACACTAACACAAGTGCGAAAAGTGGTTTTTCAAGACTAACACAAGTGCGAAAAGTGGTTTTTCAACACTATCACAAATGCAAAAAGTGTTTTTTCCACACTAATACAAGTGCAAAAGTAGTTTCCTGCACCAACACAAGTGCGAAAAGTGGTTTTTCAACACTAACACAAGTGCAAAAAGTGGTTTTTCAACACTAACACAAGTGCGAAAAGTGTTTTTTCCACACTAATACAAGTGCAAAAGTGGTTTCCTGCACCAACACAAGTGCGAAAAGTGGTTTTTCAACACTAACACAAGTGCGAAAAGTGGTTTTTCAAGACTAACACAAGTGCGAAAAGTGGTTTTTCAACACTAACACAAGTGCGAAAAGTGGTTTTTCCACACTAATACAAGTGCAAAATTGGTTTCCTGCACCAACACAAGTGCGAAAAGTGGTTTTTCAACACTAACACAAGTGTGAAAAGTGGTTTTTCAACACTATCACAAGTGCAAAAAGTGTTTTTTCCACACTAATACAAGTGCAAAAGTGGTTTCCTGCACCAACACAAGTGCGAAAAGTGGTTTTTCAACACTAACACAAGTGCGAAAAGTGGTTTTTCAACACTAACACAAGTGCGAAAAGTGGTGTTTCAACACTATCACAAGTGCAAAAAGTGTTTTTTCCACACTAATACAAGTGCAAAAGTGGTTTCCTGCACCAACACAGGTGCGAAAAGTGGTTTTTCAACACTAACACAAGTGCGAAAAGTGGTTTTTCAACACTATCACAAGTGCAAAAAGTGTTTTTCCACACTAATACAAGTGCAAAAGTGGTTTCCTGCACCAACACAAGTGCGAAAAGTGGTTTTTCAACACTAACACAAGTGCGAAAAGTGGATTTTCAACACTAACACAAGTGCGAAAAGTGGTTTTCCACACTAATACAAGTGCAAAAGTGGTTTCCTGCACCAACACAAGTGCGAAAAGTGGTTTTTCAACACTAACACAAGTGCGAAAAGTGGTTTTTCAACACTAACACAAGTGCAAAAGTGGTTTCCTGCACCAACACAAGTGCGAAAAGTGGTTTTTCAACACTAACACAAGTGCGAAAAGTGGTTTTTCAACACTAACACAAGTGCGAAAAGTGGTGTTTCAACACTATCACAAGTGCAAAAAGTGTTTTTTCCACACTAATACAAGTGCAAAAGTGGTTTCCTGCACCAACACAAGTGCGAAAAGTGGTTTTTCAACACTAACACAAGTGCGAAAAGTGGTTTTTCAACACTATCACAAGTGCAAAAAGTGTTTTTCCACACTAATACAAGTGCAAAAGTGGTTTCCTGCACCAACACAAGTGCGAAAAGTGGTTTTTCAACACTAACACAAGTGCGAAAAGTGGTTTTTCAACACTATCACAAGTGCAAAAAGTGTTTTTTCCACACTAATACAAGTGCAAAAGTGGTTTCCTGCACCAACACAAGTGCGAAAAGTGGTTTTTCAACACTAACACAAGTGCGAAAAGTGGTTTTTCAACACGAACACAAGTGCGAAAAGTGGTTTTTCAACACTACCACAAGTGCAAAAAGTGTTTTTTCCACACTAATACAAGTGCAAAAGTGGTTTCCTGCACCAACACAAGTGCGAAAAGTGGTTTTTCAACACAACACAAGTGCGAAAAGTGGTTTTTCAACACTATCACAAGTGCAAAAAGTGTTTTTTCCACACTAATACAAGTGCAAAAGTCGTTTCCTGCACCAACACAAGTGCGAAAAGTGGTTTTCAACACTAACACAAGTGCGGAAAGTGGTTTTTCAACACTAACACAAGTGCGAAAAGTGTTTTTTCCACACTAATACAAGTGCAAAAGTGGTTTCCTGCACCAACACAAGTGCGAAAAGTGGTTTTTCAACACTAACACAAGTGCGAAAAGTGGTTTTTCAACACTAACACAAGTGCGAAAAGTGGTTTTTCAACACTAACACAAGTGCGAAAAGTGGTTTTTTCCACACTAATACAAGTGCAAAAGTGGTTTCCTGCACCAACACAAGTGCAAAAAGTGGTTTTTCAACACTAACACAAGTGCGAAAAGTGGTTTTTCAACACTAACACAAGTGCGAAAAGTGGTTTTTCAACACTAACACAAGTGCGAAAAGTGGTTTTTCCACACTAATACAAGTGCAAAAGTGGTTTCCTGCACCAACACAAGTGCGAAAAGTGTTTTTTCAACACTAACATAAGTGCGAAAAGTGGTTTTTCAACACTATCACAAGTGCAAAAAGTGTTTTTTCCACACTAATACAAGTGCAAAAGTGGTTTCCTGCACCAACACAAGTGCGAAAAGTGGTTTTTCAACACTAACACAAGTGCGAAAAGTGGTTTTTCAACACTAACACAAGTGCGAAAAGTGGTTTTCCACACTAATACAAGTGCAAAAGTGGTTTCCTGCACCAACACAAGTGCGAAAAGTGGTTTTTCAACACTAACACAAGTGCAAAAAGTGGTTTTTCAACACTAACACAAGTGCGAAAAGTGGTTTTTCCACACTAATACAAGTGCAAAAGTGGTTTCCTGCACCAACACAAGTTCGAAAAGTGGTTTTTCAACACTAACACAAGTGCGAAAAGTGTTTTTTCAACACTAACACAAGTGCGAAAAGTGGTTTTTCAACACTATCACAAGTGCAAAAAGTGTTTTTTCCACACTAATACAAGTGCAAAAGAGGTTTCCTGCACCAACACAAGTGCGAAAAGTGGTTTTTCAACACTAACACAAGTGCGAAAAGTGGTTTTTCAACACTAACACAAGTGCAAAAAGTGGTTTTTCAACACTAACACAAGTGCGAAAAGTGGTTTTTCCACACTAATACAAGTGCAAAAGTGGTTTCCTGCACCAACACAAGTGCGAAAAGTGGTTTTTCAACACTAACACAAGTGCAAAAAGTGGTTTTTCAACACTAACACAAGTGCGAAAAGTGGTTTTTCCACACTAATACAAGTGCAAAAGTGGTTTCCTGCACCAACACAAGTTCGAAAAGTGGTTTTTCAACACTAACACAAGTGCGAAAAGTGGTTTTTCAACACTAACACAAGTGCGAAAAGTGGTTTTTCAACACTAACACAAGTGCGAAAAGTGGTTATTCCACACTAATACAAGTGCAAAAGTGGTTTCCTGCACCAACACAAGTGCAAAAAGTGGTTTTTCAACTCTAACACAAGTGCAAAAAGTGGTTTTCCACACTAATACAAGTGCAAAAGTGGTTTCCTGCACCAGCACAAGTGCGAAAAGTGGTTTTTCAACACTAACACAAGTGCGAAAAGTGGTTTTTCAACACTATCACAAATGCAAAAAGTGTTTTTTCCACACTAATACAAGTGCAAAAGTAGTTTCCTGCACCAACACAAGTGCGAAAAGTGGTTTTTCAACACTAACACAAGTGCAAAAAGTGGTTTTTTCAACACTAACACAAGTGCGAAAAGTGTTTTTTCCACACTAATACAAGTGCAAAAGTGGTTTCCTGCACCAACACAAGTGCGAAAAGTGGTTTTTCAACACTAACACAAGTGCAAAAAGTGGTTTTTCAAGACTAACACAAGTGCGAAAAGTGGTTTTTCAACACTAACACAAGTGCGAAAAGTGGTTTTTCCACACTAATACAAGTGAAAAAGTGGTTTCCTGCACCAACACAAGTGCGAAAAGTGGTTTTTCAACACTAACACAAATGCGAAAAGTGGTTTTTCAACACTATCACAAGTGCAAAAAGTGTTTTTTCCACACTAATACAAGTGCAAAAGTGGTTTCCTGCACCAACACAAGTGCGAAAAGTGGTTTTTCAACACTAACACAAGTGCAAAAAGTGGTTTTTCAACACTAACACAAGTGCGAAAAGTGGTGTTTCAACACTATCACATGTGCAAAAAGTGTTTTTTCCACACTAATACAAGTGCAAAAGTGGTTTCCTGCACCAACACAAGTGCGAAAAGTGGTTTTTCAACACTAACACAAGTGCGAAAAGTGGATTTTCAACACTAACACAAGTGCGAAAAGTGGTTTTTCCACACTAATACAAGTGCAAAAGTGGTTTCCTGCACCAACACAAGTGCGAAAAGTGGTTTTTCAACACTAACACAAGTGCGAAAAGTGGTTTTTCAAGACTAACACAAGTGCGAAAAGTGGTTTTTCAACACTATCACGAATGCAAAAAGTGTTTTTTCCACACTAATACAAGGGCAAAAGTAGTTTCCTGCACCAACACAAGTGCGAAAAGTGGTTTTTCAACACTAACACAAGTGCAAAAAGTGGTTTTTCAACACTAACACAAGTGCGAAAAGTGTTTTTTCCACACTAATACAAGTGCAAAAGTGGTTTCCTGCACCAACACAAGTGCGAAAAGTGGTTTTTCAACACTAACACAAGTGCGAAAAGTGGTTTTTCAAGACTAACACAAGTGCGAAAAGTGGTTTTTCAACACTAACACAAGTGCGAAAAGTGGTTTTTCCACACTAATACAAGTGCAAAATTGGTTTCCTGCACCAACACAAGTGCGAAAAGTGGTTTTTCAACACTAACACAAGTGCGAAAAGTGGTTTTTCAACACTATCACAAGTGCAAAAAGTGTTTTTTCCACACTAATACAAGTACAAAAGTGGTTTCCTGCACCAACACAAGTGCGAAAAGTGGTTTTTCAACACTAACACAAGTGCGAAAAGTGGTTTTTCAACACTAACACAAGTGCGAAAAGTGGTGTTTCAACACTATCACAAGTGCAAAAAGTGTTTTTTCCACACTAATACAAGTGCAAAAGTGGTTTCCTGCACCAACACAGGTGCGAAAAGTGGTTTTTCAACACTAACACAAGTGCGAAAAGTGGTTTTTCAACACTATCACAAGTGCAAAAAGTGTTTTTCCACTCTAATACAAGTGCAAAAGTGGTTTCTTGCACCAACACAAGTGCGAAAAGTGGTTTTTCAACACTAACACAAGTGCGAAAAGTGGATTTTCAACACTAACACTAGTGCGAAAAGTGGTTTTCCACACTAATACAAGTGCAAAAGTGGTTTCCTGCACCAACACAAGTGCGAAAAGTGGTTTTTCAACACTAACACAAGTGCGAAAAGTGGTTTTTCAACACTAACACAAGTGCAAAAGTGGTTTCCTGCACCAACACAAGTGCGAAAGTGGTTTTTCAACACTAACACAAGTGCGAAAAGTGGTGTTTCAACACTATCACAAGTGCAAAAAGTGTTTTTTCCACACTAATACAAGTGCAAAAGTGGTTTCCTGCACCAACACAAGTGCGAAAAGTGGTTTTTCAACACTAACACAAGTGCGAAAAGTGGTTTTTCAACACTATCACAAGTGCAAAAAGTGTTTTTCCACACTAATACAAGTGCAAAAGTGGTTTCCTGCACCAACACAAGTGCGAAAAGTGGTTTTTCAACACTAACACAAGTGCGAAAAGTGGTTTTTCAACACTATCACAAGTGCAAAAAGTGTTTTTTCCACACTAATACAAGTGCAAAAGTGGTTTCCTGCACCAACACAAGTGCGAAAAGTGGTTTTTCAACACTAACACAAGTGCGAAAAGTGGTTTTTCAACACTAACACAAGTGCGAAAAGTGGTTTTTCAACACTACCACAAGTGCAAAAAGTGTTTTTTCCACACTAATACAAGTGCAAAAGTGGTTTCCTGCACCAACACAAGTGCGAAAAGTGGTTTTTCAACACAACACAAGTGCGAAAAGTGGTTTTTCAACACTATCACAAGTGCAAAAAGTGTTTTTTCCACACTAATACAAGTGCAAAAGTCGTTTCCTGCACCAACACAAGTGCGAAAAGTGGTTTTCAACACTAACACAAGTGCGGAAAGTGGTTTTTCAACACTAACACAAGTGCGAAAAGTGTTTTTTCCACACTAATACAAGTGCAAAAGTGGTTTCCTGCACCAACACAAGTGCGAAAAGTGGTTTTTCAACACTAACACAAGTGCGAAAAGTGGTTTTTCAACACTAACACAAGTGCGAAAAGTGGTTTTTCAACACTAACACAAGTGCGAAAAGTGGTTTTTTCCACACTAATACAAGTGCAAAAGTGGTTTCCTGCACCAACACAAGTGCGAAAAGTGTTTTTTCAACACTAACATAAGTGCGAAAAGTGGTTTTTCAACACTATCACAAGTGCAAAAAGTGTTTTTTCCACACTAATACAAGTGCAAAAGTGGTTTCCTGCACCAACACAAGTGCGAAAAGTGGTTTTTCAACACTAACACAAGTGCGAAAAGTGGTTTTTCAACACTAACACAAGTGCGAAAAGTGGTTTTCCACACTAATACAAGTGCAAAAGTGGTTTCCTGCACCAACACAAGTGCGAAAAGTGGTTTTTCAACACTAACACAAGTGCAAAAAGTGGTTTTTCAACACTAACACAAGTGCGAAAAGTGGTTTTTCCACACTAATACAAGTGCAAAAGTGGTTTCCTGCACCAACACAAGTGCGAAAAGTGGTTTTTCAACACTAACACAAGTGCGAAAAGTGGTTTTTCAACACTATCACAAATGCAAAAAGTGTTTTTTCCACACTAATACAAGTGCAAAAGTAGTTTCCTGCACCAACACAAGTGCAAAAAGTGGTTTTTCAACACTAACACAAGTGCAAAAAGTGGTTTTTCAACACTAACACAAGTGCGAAAAGTGTTTTTTCCACACTAATACAAGTGCAAAAGTGGTTTCCTGCACCAACACAAGTGCGAAAAGTGGTTTTTCAACACTAACACAAGTGCAAAAAGTGGTTTTTCAAGACTAACACAAGTGCGAAAAGTGGTTTTTCAACACTAACACAAGTGCGAAAAGTGGTTTTTCCACACTAATACAAGTGAAAAAGTGGTTTCCTGCACCAACACAAGTGCGAAAAGTGGTTTTTCAACACTAACACAAGTGCGAAAAGTGGTTTTTCAACACTATCACAAGTGCAAAAAGTGTTTTTTCCACACTAATACAAGTGCAAAAGTGGTTTCCTGCACCAACACAAGTGCGAAAAGTGGTTTTTCAACACTAACACAAGTGCAAAAAGTGGTTTTTCAACACTAACACAAGTGCGAAAAGTGGTGTTTCAACACTATCACAAGTGCAAAAAGTGTTTTTTCCACACTAATACAAGTGCAAAAGTGGTTTCCTGCACCAACACAAGTGCGAAAAGTGGTTTTTCAACACTAACACAAGTGCGAAAAGTGGATTTTCAACACTAACACAAGTGCGAAAAGTGGTTTTTCCACACTAATACAAGTGCAAAAGTGGTTTCCTGCACCAACACAAGTGCGAAAAGTGGTTTTTCAACACTAACACAAGTGCGAAAAGTGGTTTTTCAAGACTAACACAAGTGCGAAAAGTGGTTTTTCAACACTATCACGAATGCAAAAAGTGTTTTTTCCACACTAATACAAGGGCAAAAGTAGTTTCCTGCACCAACACAAGTGCGAAAAGTGGTTTTTCAACACTAACACAAGTGCAAAAAGTGGTTTTTCAACACTAACACAAGTGCGAAAAGTGTTTTTTCCACACTAATACAAGTGCAAAAGTGGTTTCCTGCACCAACACAAGTGCGAAAAGTGGTTTTTCAACACTAACACAAGTGCGAAAAGTGGTTTTTCAAGACTAACACAAGTGCGAAAAGTGGTTTTTCAACACTAACACAAGTGCGAAAAGTGGTTTTTCCACACTAATACAAGTGCAAAATTGGTTTCCTGCACCAACACAAGTGCGAAAAGTGGTTTTTCAACACTAACACAAGTGCGAAAAGTGGTTTTTCAACACTATCACAAGTGCAAAAAGTGTTTTTTCCACACTAATACAAGTACAAAAGTGGTTTCCTGCACCAACACAAGTGCGAAAAGTGGTTTTTCAACACTAACACAAGTGCGAAAAGTGGTTTTTCAACACTAACACAAGTGCGAAAAGTGGTGTTTCAACACTATCACAAGTGCAAAAAGTGTTTTTTCCACACTAATACAAGTGCAAAAGTGGTTTCCTGCACCAACACAGGTGCGAAAAGTGGTTTTTCAACACTAACACAAGTGCGAAAAGTGGTTTTTCAACACTATCACAAGTGCAAAAAGTGTTTTTCCACTCTAATACAAGTGCAAAAGTGGTTTCTTGCACCAACACAAGTGCGAAAAGTGGTTTTTCAACACTAACACAAGTGCGAAAAGTGGATTTTCAACACTAACACTAGTGCGAAAAGTGGTTTTCCACACTAATACAAGTGCAAAAGTGGTTTCCTGCACCAACACAAGTGCGAAAAGTGGTTTTTCAACACTAACACAAGTGCGAAAAGTGGTTTTTCAACACTAACACAAGTGCAAAAGTGGTTTCCTGCACCAACACAAGTGCGAAAAGTGGTTTTTCAACACTAACACAAGTGCGAAAAGTGGTTTTTCAACACTAACACAAGTGCGAAAAGTGGTGTTTCAACACTATCACAAGTGCAAAAAGTGTTTTTTCCACACTAATACAAGTGCAAAAGTGGTTTCCTGCACCAACACAAGTGCGAAAAGTGGTTTTTCAACACTAACACAAGTGCGAAAAGTGGTTTTTCAACACTATCACAAGTGCAAAAAGTGTTTTTCCACACTAATACAAGTGCAAAAGTGGTTTCCTGCACCAACACAAGTGCGAAAAGTGGTTTTTCAACACTAACACAAGTGCGAAAAGTGGTTTTTCAACACTATCACAAGTGCAAAAAGTGTTTTTTCCACACTAATACAAGTGCAAAAGTGGTTTCCTGCACCAACACAAGTGCGAAAAGTGGTTTTTCAACACTAACACAAGTGCGAAAAGTGGTTTTTCAACACTAACACAAGTGCGAAAAGTGGTTTTTCAACACTACCACAAGTGCAAAAAGTGTTTTTTCCACACTAATACAAGTGCAAAAGTGGTTTCCTGCACCAACACAAGTGCGAAAAGTGGTTTTTCAACACAACACAAGTGCGAAAAGTGGTTTTTCAACACTATCACAAGTGCAAAAAGTGTTTTTTCCACACTAATACAAGTGCAAAAGTCGTTTCCTGCACCAACACAAGTGCGAAAAGTGGTTTTCAACACTAACACAAGTGCGGAAAGTGGTTTTTCAACACTAACACAAGTGCGAAAAGTGTTTTTTCCACACTAATACAAGTGCAAAAGTGGTTTCCTGCACCAACACAAGTGCGAAAAGTGGTTTTTCAACACTAACACAAGTGCGAAAAGTGGTTTTTCAACACTAACACAAGTGCGAAAAGTGGTTTTTCAACACTAACACAAGTGCGAAAAGTGGTTTTTTCCACACTAATACAAGTGCAAAAGTGGTTTCCTGCACCAACACAAGTGCGAAAAGTGTTTTTTCAACACTAACATAAGTGCGAAAAGTGGTTTTTCAACACTATCACAAGTGCAAAAAGTGTTTTTTCCACACTAATACAAGTGCAAAAGTGGTTTCCTGCACCAACACAAGTGCGAAAAGTGGTTTTTCAACACTAACACAAGTGCGAAAAGTGGTTTTTCAACACTAACACAAGTGCGAAAAGTGGTTTTCCACACTAATACAAGTGCAAAAGTGGTTTCCTGCACCAACACAAGTGCGAAAAGTGGTTTTTCAACACTAACACAAGTGCAAAAAGTGGTTTTTCAACACTAACACAAGTGCGAAAAGTGGTTTTTCCACACTAATACAAGTGCAAAAGTGGTTTCCTGCACCAACACAAGTTCGAAAAGTGGTTTTTCAACACTAACACAAGTGCGAAAAGTGTTTTTTCAACACTAACACAAGTGCAAAAAGTGGTTTTTCAACACTATCACAAGTGCAAAAAGTGTTTTTTCCACACTAATACAAGTGCAAAAGAGGTTTCCTGCACCAACACAAGTGCGAAAAGTGGTTTTTCAACACTAACACAAGTGCGAAAAGTGGTTTTTCAACACTAACACAAGTGCAAAAAGTGGTTTTTCAACACTAACACAAGTGCGAAAAGTGGTTTTACCACACTAATACAAGTGCAAAAGTGGTTTCCTGCACCAACACAAGTGCAAAAAGTGGTTTTTCAACACTAACACAAGTGCAAAAAGTGGTTTTTCAACACTAACACAAGTGCGAAAAGTGGTTTCTCCACACTAATACAAGTGCAAAAGTGGTTTCCTGCACCAACACAAGTGCGAAAAGTGGTTTTTCAACACTAACACAAGTGCGAAAAGTGGTTTTTCAACACTAACACAAGTGCGAAAAGTGGTTTTTCAACACTAACACAAGTGCGAAAAGTGGTTTTTCCACACTAATACAAGTGCAAAAGTGGTTTCCTGCACCAACACAAGTGCGAAAAGTGTTTTTTCAACACTAACATAAGTGCGAAAAGTGGTTTTTCAACACTATCACAAGTGCAAAAAGTGTTTTTTCCACACTAATACAAGTGCAAAAGTGGTTTCCTGCACCAACACAAGTGCGAAAAGTGGTTTTTCAACACTAACACAAGTGCGAAAAGTGGTTTTTCAACACTAACACAAGTGCCAAAAGTGGTTTTCCACACTAATACAAGTGCAAAAGTGGTTTCCTGCACCAACACAAGTGCGAAAAGTGGTTTTTCAACACTAACACAAGTGCGAAAAGTGGTTTTTCAACACTAACACAAGTGCAAAAAGTGGTTTTTCAACACTAACACAAGTGCGAAAAGTGTTTTTTCCACACTAATACAAGTGAAAAAGTGGTTTCCTGCACCAACACAAGTGCGAAAAGTGGTTTTTCAACACTAACACAAGTGCGAAAAGTGGTTTTTCAACACTAACACAAGTGCGAAAAGTGGTTTTTCAACACTAACACAAGTGCGAAAAGTGGTTTTTCCACACTAATACAAGTGCAAAAGTGGTTTCCTGCACCAACACAAGTGCGAAAAGTGTTTTTTCAACACTAACATAAGTGCGAAAAGTGGTTTTTCAACACTATCACAAGTGCAAAAAGTGTTTTTTCCACACTAATACAAGTGCAAAAGTGGTTTCCTGCACCAACACAAGTGCGAAAAGTGGTTTTTCAACACTAACACAAGTGCGAAAAGTGGTTTTTCAACACTAACACAAGTGCGAAAAGTGGTTTTCCACACTAATACAAGTGCAAAAGTGGTTTCCTGCACCAACACAAGTGCGAAAAGTGGTTTTTCAACACTAACACAAGTGCAAAAAGTGGTTTTTCAACACTAACACAAGTGCGAAAAGTGGTTTTTCCACACTAATACAAGTGCAAAAGTGGTTTCCTGCACCAACACAAGTTCGAAAAGTGGTTTTTCAACACTAACACAAGTGCGAAAAGTGTTTTTTCAACACTAACACAAGTGCGAAAAGTGGTTTTTCAACACTATCACAAGTGCAAAAAGTGTTTTTTCCACACTAATACAAGTGCAAAAGAGGTTTCCTGCACCAACACAAGTGCGAAAAGTGGTTTTTCAACACTAACACAAGTGCGAAAAGTGGTTTTTCAACACTAACACAAGTGCAAAAAGTGGTTTTTCAACACTAACACAAGTGCGAAAAGTGGTTTTTCCACACTAATACAAGTGCAAAAGTGGTTTCCTGCACCAACACAAGTGCGAAAAGTGGTTTTTCAACACTAACACAAGTGCAAAAAGTGGTTTTTCAACACTAACACAAGTGCGAAAAGTGGTTTTTCCACACTAATACAAGTGCAAAAGTGGTTTCCTGCACCAACACAAGTTCGAAAAGTGGTTTTTCAACACTAACACAAGTGCGAAAAGTGGTTTTTCAACACTAACACAAGTGCGAAAAGTGGTTTTTCAACACTAACACAAGTGCGAAAAGTGGTTATTCCACACTAATACAAGTGCAAAAGTGGTTTCCTGCACCAACACAAGTGCAAAAAGTGGTTTTTCAACTCTAACACAAGTGCGAAAAGTGGTTTTCCACACTAATACAAGTGCAAAAGTGGTTTCCTGCACCAGCACAAGTGCGAAAAGTGGTTTTTCAACACTAACACAAGTGCGAAAAGTGGTTTTTCAACACTATCACAAATGCAAAAAGTGTTTTTTCCACACTAATACAAGTGCAAAAGTAGTTTCCTGCACCAACACAAGTGCGAAAAGTGGTTTTTCAACACTAACACAAGTGCAAAAAGTGGTTTTTCAACACTAACACAAGTGCGAAAAGTGTTTTTTCCACACTAATACAAGTGCAAAAGTGGTTTCCTGCACCAACACAAGTGCGAAAAGTGGTTTTTCAACACTAACACAAGTGCAAAAAGTGGTTTTTCAAGACTAACACAAGTGCGAAAAGTGGTTTTTCAACACTAACACAAGTGCGAAAAGTGGTTTTTCCACACTAATACAAGTGAAAAAGTGGTTTCCTGCACCAACACAAGTGCGAAAAGTGGTTTTTCAACACTAACACAAGTGCGAAAAGTGGTTTTTCAACACTATCACAAGTGCAAAAAGTGTTTTTTCCACACTAATACAAGTGCAAAAGTGGTTTCCTGCACCAACACAAGTGCGAAAAGTGGTTTTTCAACACTAACACAAGTGCGAAAAGTGGTTTTTCAACACTAACACAAGTGCGAAAAGTGGTGTTTCAACACTATCACAAGTGCAAAAAGTGTTTTTTCCACACTAATACAAGTGTAAAAGTGGTTTCCTGCACCAACACAAGTGCGAAAAGTGGTTTTTCAACACTAACACAAGTGCGAAAAGTGGTTTTTCAACACTATCACAAGTGCAAAAAGTGTTTTTTCCACACTAATACAAGTGCAAAAGTGGTTTCCTGCACCAACACAAGTGCGAAAAGTGGTTTTTCAACACTAACACAAGTGCGAAAAGTGGATTTTCAACACTAACACAAGTGCGAAAAGTGGTTTTTCCACACTAATACAAGTGCAAAAGTGGTTTCCTGCACCAACACAAGTGCGAAAAGTGGTTTTTCAACACTAACACAAGTGCGAAAAGTGGTTTTTCAAGACTAACACAAGTGCGAAAAGTGGTTTTTCAACACTATCACAAATGCAAAAAGTGTTTTTTCCACACTAATACAAGTGCAAAAGTAGTTTCCTGCACCAACACAAGTGCGAAAAGTGGTTTTTCAACACTAACACAAGTGCAAAAAGTGGTTTTTCAACACTAACACAAGTGCGAAAAGTGTTTTTTCCACACTAATACAAGTGCAAAAGTGGTTTCCTGCACCAACACAAGTGCGAAAAGTGGTTTTTCAACACTAACACAAGTGCGAAAAGTGGTTTTTCAAGACTAACACAAGTGCGAAAAGTGGTTTTTCAACACTAACACAAGTGCGAAAAGTGGTTTTTCCACACTAATACAAGTGTAAAATTGGTTTCCTGCACCAACACAAGTGTGAAAAGTGGTTTTTCAACACTAACACAAGTGCGAAAAGTGGTTTTTCGACACTATCACAAGTGCAAAAAGTGTTTTTTCCACACTAATACAAGTGCAAAAGTGGTTTCCTGCACCAACACAAGTGCGAAAAGTGGTTTTTCAACACTAACACAAGTGCGAAAAGTGGTTTTTCAACACTAACACAAGTGCGAAAAGTAGTGTTTCAACACTATCACAAGTGCAAAAAGTGATTTTTCCACACTAATACAAGTGCAAAAGTGGTTTCCTGCACCAACACAGGTGCGAAAAGTGGTTTTTGAACACTAACACAAGTGCGAAAAGTGGTTTTTCAACACTATCACAAGTGCAAAAAGTGTTTTTCCACACTAATACAAGTGCAAAAGTGGTTTCCTGCACCAACACAAGTGCGAAAAGTGGTTTTTCAACACTAACACAAGTGCGAAAAGTGGATTTTCAACACTAACACAAGTGCGAAAAGTGGTTTTCCACACTAATACAAGTGCAAAAGTGGTTTCCTGCACCAACACAAGTGCGAAAAGTGGTTTTTCAACACTAACACAAGTGCGAAAAGTGGTTTTTCAACACTAACACAAGTGCAAAAGTGGTTTCCTGCACCAACACAAGTGCGAAAAGTGGTTTTTCAACACTAACACAAGTGCGAAAAGTGGTTTTTCAACACTAACACAAGTGCGAAAAGTGGTGTTTCAACACTATCACAAGTGCAAAAAGTGTTTTTTCCACACTAATACAAGTGCAAAAGTGGTTTCCTGCACCAACACAAGTGCGAAAAGTGGTTTTTCAACACTAACACAAGTGCGAAAAGTGGTTTTTCAACACTATCACAAGTGCAAAAAGTGTTTTTTCCACACTAATACAAGTGCAAAAGTGGTTTCCTGCACCAACACAAGTGCGAAAAGTGGTTTTTCAACACTAACACAAGTGCGAAAAGTGGTTTTTCAACACTAACACAAGTGCGAAAAGTGGTTTTTCAACACTAACACAAGTGCGAAAAGTGGTTTTTTCCACACTAATACAAGTGCAAAAGTGGTTTCCTGCACCAACACAAGTGCGAAAAGTGTTTTTTCAACACTAACATAAGTGCGAAAAGTGGTTTTTCAACACTATCACAAGTGCAAAAAGTGTTTTTTCCACACTAATACAAGTGCAAAAGTGGTTTCCTGCACCAACACAAGTGCGAAAAGTGGTTTTTCAACACTAACACAAGTGCGAAAAGTGGTTTTTCAACACTAACACAAGTGCGAAAAGTGGTTTTCCACACTAATACAAGTGCAAAAGTGGTTTCCTGCACCAACACAAGTGCGAAAAGTGGTTTTTCAACACTAACACAAGTGCAAAAAGTGGTTTTTCAACACTAACACAAGTGCGAAAAGTGGTTTTTCCACACTAATACAAGTGCAAAAGTGGTTTCCTGCACCAACACAAGTGCGAAAAGTGGTTTTTCAACACTAACACAAGTGCGAAAAGTGGTTTTTCAACACTAACACAAGTGCAAAAAGTGGTTTTTCAACACTAACACAAGTGCGAAAAGTGGTTTTTCCACACTAATACAAGTGCAAAAGTGGTTTCCTGCACCAACACAAGTGCGAAAAGTGGTTTTTCAACACTAACACAAGTGCAAAAAGTGGTTTTTCAACACTAACACAAGTGCGAAAAGTGGTTTCTCCACACTAATACAAGTGCAAAAGTGGTTTCCTGCACCAACACAAGTTCGAAAAGTGGTTTTTCAACACTAACACAAGTGCGAAAAGTGGTTTTTCAACACTAACACAAGTGCGAAAAGTGGTTTTTCAACACTAACACAAGTGCGAAAAGTGGTTATTCCACACTAATACAAGTGCAAAAGTGGTTTCCTGCACCAACACAAGTGCAAAAAGTGGTTTTTCAACTCTAACACAAGTGCGAAAAGTGGTTTTCCACACTAATACAAGTGCAAAAGTGGTTTCCTGCACCAGCACAAGTGCGAAAAGTGGTTTTTCAACACTAACACAAGTGCGAAAAGTGGTTTTTCAACACTATCACAAATGCAAAAAGTGTTTTTTCCACACTAATACATGTGCAAAAGTAGTTTCCTGCACCAACACAAGTGCGAAAAGTGGTTTTTCAACACTAACACAAGTGCAAAAAGTGGTTTTTCAACACTAACACAAGTGCGAAAAGTGGTTTTTCAACACTAACACAAGTGCGAAAAGTGGTTTTTCCACACTAATACAAGTGAAAAAGTGGTTTCCTGCACCAACACAAGTGCGAAAAGTGGTTTTTCAACACTAACACAAGTGCGAAAAGTGGTTTTTCAACACTATCACAAGTGCAAAAAGTGTTTTTTCCACACTAATACAAGTGCAAAAGTGGTTTCCTGCACCAACACAAGTGCGAAAAGTGGTTTTTCAACACTAACACAAGTGCGAAAAGTGGTTTTTCAACACTAACACAAGTGCGAAAAGTGGTGTTTCAACACTATCACAAGTGCAAAAAGTGTTTTTTCCACACTAATACAAGTGCAAAAGTGGTTTCCTGCACCAACACAAGTGCGAAAAGTGGTTTTTCAACACTAACACAAGTGCGAAAAGTGGTTTTTCAACACTATCACAAGTGCAAAAAGTGTTTTTTCCACACTAATACAAGTGCAAAAGTGGTTTCCTGCACCAACACAAGTGCGAAAAGTGGTTTTTCAACACTAACACAAGTGCGAAAAGTGGATTTTCAACACTAACACAAGTGCGAAAAGTGGTTTTTCCACACTAATACAAGTGCAAAAGTGGTTTCCTGCACCAACACAAGTGCGAAAAGTGGTTTTTCAACACTAACACAAGTGCGAAAAGTGGTTTTTCAAGACCAACACAAGTGCGAAAAGTGGTTTTTCAACACTATCACAAATGCAAAAAGTGTTTTTTCCACACTAATACAAGTGCAAAAGTAGTTTCCTGCACCAACACAAGTGCGAAAAGTGGTTTTTCAACACTAACACAAGTGCAAAAAGTGGTTTTTCAACACTAACACAAGTGCGAAAAGTGTTTTTTCCACACTAATACAAGTGCAAAAGTGGTTTCCTGCACCAACACAAGTGCGAAAAGTGGTTTTTCAACACTAACACAAGTGCGAAAAGTGGTTTTTCAAGACTAACACAAGTGCGAAAAGTGGTTTTTCAACACTAACACAAGTGCGAAAAGTGGTTTTTCCACACTAATACAAGTGTAAAATTGGTTTCCTGCACCAACACAAGTGCGAAAAGTGGTTTTTCAACACTAACACAAGTGCGAAAAGTGGTTTTTCGACACTATCACAAGTGCAAAAAGTGTTTTTTCCACACTAATACAAGTGCAAAAGTGGTTTCCTGCACCAACACAAGTGCGAAAAGTGGTTTTTCAACACTAACACAAGTGCGAAAAGTGGTTTTTCAACACTAACACAAGTGCGAAAAGTAGTGTTTCAACACTATCACAAGTGCAAAAAGTGATTTTTCCACACTAATACAAGTGCAAAAGTGGTTTCCTGCACCAACACAGGTGCGAAAAGTGGTTTTTGAACACTAACACAAGTGCGAAAAGTGGTTTTTCAACACTATCACAAGTGCAAAAAGTGTTTTTCCACACTAATACAAGTGCAAAAGTGGTTTCCTGCACCAACACAAGTGCGAAAAGTGGTTTTTCAACACTAACACAAGTGCGAAAAGTGGATTTTCAACACTAACACAAGTGCGAAAAGTGGTTTTCCACACTAATACAAGTGCAAAAGTGGTTTCCTGCACCAACACAAGTGCGAAAAGTGGTTTTTCAACACTAACACAAGTGCGAAAAGTGGTTTTTCAACACTAACACAAGTGCAAAAGTGGTTTCCTGCACCAACACAAGTGCGAAAAGTGGTTTTTCAACACTAACACAAGTGCGAAAAGTGGTTTTTCAACACTAACACAAGTGCGAAAAGTGGTGTTTCAACACTATCACAAGTGCAAAAAGTGTTTTTTCCACACTAATACAAGTGCAAAAGTGGTTTCCTGCACCAACACAAGTGCGAAAAGTGGTTTTTCAACACTAACACAAGTGCGAAAAGTGGTTTTTCAACACTATCACAAGTGCAAAAAGTGTTTTTTCCACACTAATACAAGTGCAAAAGTGGTTTCCTGCACCAACACAAGTGCGAAAAGTGGTTTTTCAACACTAACACAAGTGCGAAAAGTGGTTTTTCAACACTAACACAAGTGCGAAAAGTGGTTTTTCAACACTAACACAAGTGCGAAAAGTGGTTTTTTCCACACTAATACAAGTGCAAAAGTGGTTTCCTGCACCAACACAAGTGCGAAAAGTGTTTTTTCAACACTAACATAAGTGCGAAAAGTGGTTTTTCAACACTATCACAAGTGCAAAAAGTGTTTTTTCCACACTAATACAAGTGCAAAAGTGGTTTCCTGCACCAACACAAGTGCGAAAAGTGGTTTTTCAACACTAACACAAGTGCGAAAAGTGGTTTTTCAACACTAACACAAGTGCGAAAAGTGGTTTTCCACACTAATACAAGTGCAAAAGTGGTTTCCTGCACCAACACAAGTGCGAAAAGTGGTTTTTCAACACTAACACAAGTGCAAAAAGTGGTTTTTCAACACTAACACAAGTGCGAAAAGTGGTTTTTCCACACTAATACAAGTGCAAAAGTGGTTTCCTGCACCAACACAAGTGCGAAAAGTGGTTTTTCAACACTAACACAAGTGCGAAAAGTGGTTTTTCAACACTAACACAAGTGCAAAAAGTGGTTTTTCAACACTAACACAAGTGCGAAAAGTGGTTTTTCCACACTAATACAAGTGCAAAAGTGGTTTCCTGCACCAACACAAGTGCGAAAAGTGGTTTTTCAACACTAACACAAGTGCAAAAAGTGGTTTTTCAACACTAACACAAGTGCGAAAAGTGGTTTCTCCACACTAATACAAGTGCAAAAGTGGTTTCCTGCACCAACACAAGTTCGAAAAGTGGTTTTTCAACACTAACACAAGTGCGAAAAGTGGTTTTTCAACACTAACACAAGTGCGAAAAGTGGTTTTTCAACACTAACACAAGTGCGAAAAGTGGTTATTCCACACTAATACAAGTGCAAAAGTGGTTTCCTGCACCAACACAAGTGCAAAAAGTGGTTTTTCAACTCTAACACAAGTGCGAAAAGTGGTTTTCCACACTAATACAAGTGCAAAAGTGGTTTCCTGCACCAGCACAAGTGCGAAAAGTGGTTTTTCAACACTAACACAAGTGCGAAAAGTGGTTTTTCAACACTATCACAAATGCAAAAAGTGTTTTTTCCACACTAATACAAGTGCAAAAGTAGTTTCCTGCACCAACACAAGTGCGAAAAGTGGTTTTTCAACACTAACACAAGTGCAAAAAGTGGTTTTTCAACACTAACACAAGTGCGAAAAGTGTTTTTTCCACACTAATACAAGTGCAAAAGTGGTTTCCTGCACCAACACAAGTGCGAAAAGTGGTTTTTCAACACTAACACAAGTGCGAAAAGTGGTTTTTCAAGACTAACACAAGTGTGAAAAGTGGTTTTTCAACACTAACACAAGTGCGAAAAGTGGTTTTTCCACACTAATACAAGTGAAAAAGTGGTTTCCTGCACCAACACAAGTGCGAAAAGTGGTTTTTCAACACTAACACAAGTGCGAAAAGTGGTTTTTCAACACTATCACAAATGCAAAAAGTGTTTTTTCCACACTAATACAAGTGCAAAAGTGGTTTCCTGCACCAACACAAGTGCGAAAAGTGGTTTTTCAACACTAACACAAGTGCGAAAAGTGGTTTTTCAACACTAACACAAGTGCGAAAAGTGGTGTTTCAACACTATCACAAGTGCAAAAAGTATTTTTTCCACACTAATACAAGTGCAAAAGTGGTTTCCTGCACCAACACAAGTGCGAAAAGTGGTTTTTCAACACTAACACAAGTGTGAAAAGTGGTTTTTCAACACTATCACAAGTGCAAAAAGTGTTTTTTCCACACTAATACAAGTGCAAAAGTGGTTTCCTGCACCAACACAAGTGCGAAAAGTGGTTTTTCAACACTAACACAAGTGCGAAAAGTGGATTTTCAACACTAACACAAGTGCGAAAAGTGGTTTTTCCACACTAATACAAGTGCAAAAGTGGTTTCCTGCACCAACACAAGTGCGAAAAGTGGTTTTTCAACACTAACACAAGTGCGAAAAGTGGTTTTTCAAGACTAACACAAGTGCAAAAAGTGGTTTTTCAACACTATCACAAATGCAAAAAGTGTTTTTTCCACACTAATACAAGTGCAAAAGTAGTTTCCTGCACCAACACAAGTGCGAAAAGTGGTTTTTCAACACTAACACAAGTGCAAAAAGTGGTTTTTCAACACTAACACAAGTGCGAAAAGTGTTTTTTCCACACTAATACAAGTGCAAAAGTGGTTTCCTGCACCAACACAAGTGCGAAAAGTGGTTATTCAACACTAACACAAGTGCGAAAAGTGGTTTTTCAAGACTAACACAAGTGCGAAAAGTGGTTTTTCAACACTAACACAAGTGCGAAAAGTGGTTTTTCCACACTAATACAAGTGCAAAAGTGGTTTCCTGCACCAACACAAGTGCGAAAAGTGGTTTTTCAACACTAACACAAGTGCGAAAAGTGGTTTTTCAACACTAACACAAGTGCGAAAAGTGGTTTTCCACACTAATACAAGTGCAAAAGTGGTTTCCTGCACCAACACAAGTGCGAAAAGTGGTTTTTCAACACTAACACAAGTGCAAAAAGTGGTTTTTCAACACTAACACAAGTGCGAAAAGTGGTTTTTCCACACTAATACAAGTGCAAAAGTGGTTTCCTGCACCAACACAAGTTCGAAAAGTGGTTTTTCAACACTAACACAAGTGCGAAAAGATTTTTTTCAACACTAACACAAGTGCGAAAAGTGGTTTTTCAACACTATCACAAGTGCAAAAAGTGTTTTTTCCACACTAATACAAGTGCAAAAGAGGTTTCCTGCACCAACACAAGTGCGAAAAGTGGTTTTTCAACACTAACACAAGTGCGAAAAGTGGTTTTTCAACACTAACACAAGTGCGAAAAGTGGTTTTTCAACACTAACACAAGTGCGAAAAGTGGTTTTTCCACACTAATACAAGTGCAAAATTGGTTTCCTGCACCAACACAAGTGCGAAAAGTGGTTTTTCAACACTAACACAAGTGCGAAAAGTGGTTTTTCAAGACTAACACAAGTGCGAAAAGTGGTTTTTCAACACTAACACAAGTGCGAAAAGTGGTTTTTCCACACTAATACAAGTGCAAAATTGGTTTCCTGCACCAACACAAGTGCGAAAAGTGGTTTTTCAACACTAACACAAGTGTGAAA
Source organism: Myxine glutinosa (assembly GCF_964187855.1). Lineage (NCBI taxonomy): Eukaryota > Metazoa > Chordata > Myxini > Myxiniformes > Myxinidae > Myxine > Myxine glutinosa. The sequence goes on along the minus strand of NW_027616498.1, from coordinate 93,651 downwards.
AGTGGTTTTTCAACACTATCACAAGTGCAAAAAGTGTTTTTTCCACACTAATACAAGTGCAAAAGTGGTTTCCTGCACCAACACAGGTGCGAAAAGTGGTTTTTCAACACTAACACAAGTGCGAAAAGTGGTTTTTCAACACTATCACAAGTGCAAAAAGTGTTTTTCCACACTAATACAAGTGCAAAAGTGGTTTCCTGCACCAACACAAGTGCGAAAAGTGGTTTTTCAACACTAACACAAGTGCGAAAAGTGGATTTTCAACACTAACACAAGTGCGAAAAGTGGTTTTCCACACTAATACAAGTGCAAAAGTGGTTTCCTGCACCAACACAAGTGCGAAAAGTGGTTTTTCAACACTAACACAAGTGCGAAAAGTGGTTTTTCAACACTAACACAAGTGCAAAAGTGGTTTCCTGCACCAACACAAGTGCGAAAAGTGGTTTTTCAACACTAACACAAGTGCGAAAAGTGGTTTTTCAACACTAACACAAGTGCGAAAAGTGGTGTTTCAACACTATCACAAGTGCAAAAAGTGTTTTTTCCACACTAATACAAGTGCAAAAGTGGTTTCCTGCACCAACACAAGTGCGAAAAGTGGTTTTTCAACACTAACACAAGTGCGAAAAGTGGTTTTTCAACACTATCACAAGTGCAAAAAGTGTTTTTCCACACTAATACAAGTGCAAAAGTGTTTTCCTGCACCAACACAAGTGCGAAAAGTGGTTTTTCAACACTAACACAAGTGCGAAAAGTGGTTTTTCAACACTATCACAAGTGCAAAAAGTGTTTTTTCCACACTAATACAAGTGCAAAAGTGGTTTCCTGCACCAACACAAGTGCGAAAAGTGGTTTTTCAACACTAACACAAGTGCGAAAAGTGGTTTTTCAACACGAACACAAGTGCGAAAAGTGGTTTTTCAACACTACCACAAGTGCAAAAAGTGTTTTTTCCACACTAATACAAGTGCAAAAGTGGTTTCCTGCACCAACACAAGTGCGAAAAGTGGTTTTTCAACACAACACAAGTGCGAAAAGTGGTTTTTCAACACTATCACAAGTGCAAAAAGTGTTTTTTCCACACTAATACAAGTGCAAAAGTCGTTTCCTGCACCAACACAAGTGCGAAAAGTGGTTTTCAACACTAACACAAGTGCGGAAAGTGGTTTTTCAACACTAACACAAGTGCGAAAAGTGTTTTTTCCACACTAATACAAGTGCAAAAGTGGTTTCCTGCACCAACACAAGTGCGAAAAGTGGTTTTTCAACACTAACACAAGTGCGAAAAGTGGTTTTTCAACACTAACACAAGTGCGAAAAGTGGTTTTTCAACACTAACACAAGTGCGAAAAGTGGTTTTTTCTACACTAATACAAGTGCAAAAGTGGTTTCCTGCACCAACACAAGTGCGAAAAGTGGTTTTTCAACACTAACACAAGTGCGAAAAGTGGTTTTTCAACACTAACACAAGTGCGAAAAGTGGTTTTTCAACACTAACACAAGTGCGAAAAGTGGTTTTTCCACACTAATACAAGTGCAAAAGTGGTTTCCTGCACCAACACAAGTGCGAAAAGTGTTTTTTCAACACTAACATAAGTGCGAAAAGTGGTTTTTCAACACTATCACAAGTGCAAAAAGTGTTTTTTCCACACTAATACAAGTGCAAAAGTGGTTTCCTGCACCAACACAAGTGCGAAAAGTGGTTTTTCAACACTAACACAAGTGCGAAAAGTGGTTTTTCAACACTAACACAAGTGCGAAAAGTGGTTTTCCACACTAATACAAGTGCAAAAGTGGTTTCCTGCACCAACACAAGTGCGAAAAGTGGTTTTTCAACACTAACACAAGTGCAAAAAGTGGTTTTTCAACACTAACACAAGTGCGAAAAGTGGTTTTTCCACACTAATACAAGTGCAAAAGTGGTTTCCTGCACCAACACAAGTTCGAAAAGTGGTTTTTCAACACTAACACAAGTGCGAAAAGTGTTTTTTCAACACTAACACAAGTGCGAAAAGTGGTTTTTCAACACTATCACAAGTGCAAAAAGTGTTTTTTCCACACTAATACAAGTGCAAAAGAGGTTTCCTGCACCAACACAAGTGCGAAAAGTGGTTTTTCAACACTAACACAAGTGCGAAAAGTGGTTTTTCAACACTAACACAAGTGCAAAAAGTGGTTTTTCAACACTAACACAAGTGCGAAAAGTGGTTTTTCCACACTAATACAAGTGCAAAAGTGGTTTCCTGCACCAACACAAGTGCGAAAAGTGGTTTTTCAACACTAACACAAGTGCAAAAAGTGGTTTTTCAACACTAACACAAGTGCGAAAAGTGGTTTTTCCACACTAATACAAGTGCAAAAGTGGTTTCCTGCACCAACACAAGTTCGAAAAGTGGTTTTTCAACACTAACACAAGTGCGAAAAGTGGTTTTTCAACACTAACACAAGTGCGAAAAGTGGTTTTTCAACACTAACACAAGTGCGAAAAGTGGTTATTCCACACTAATACAAGTGCAAAAGTGGTTTCCTGCACCAACACAAGTGCAAAAAGTGGTTTTTCAACTCTAACACAAGTGCAAAAAGTGGTTTTCCACACTAATACAAGTGCAAAAGTGGTTTCCTGCACCAGCACAAGTGCGAAAAGTGGTTTTTCAACACTAACACAAGTGCGAAAAGTGGTTTTTCAACACTATCACAAATGCAAAAAGTGTTTTTTCCACACTAATACAAGTGCAAAAGTAGTTTCCTGCACCAACACAAGTGCGAAAAGTGGTTTTTCAACACTAACACAAGTGCAAAAAGTGGTTTTTCAACACTAACACAAGTGCGAAAAGTGTTTTTTCCACACTAATACAAGTGCAAAAGTGGTTTCCTGCACCAACACAAGTGCGAAAAGTGGTTTTTCAACACTAACACAAGTGCAAAAAGTGGTTTTTCAAGACTAACACAAGTGCGAAAAGTGGTTTTTCAACACTAACACAAGTGCGAAAAGTGGTTTTTCCACACTAATACAAGTGAAAAAGTGGTTTCCTGCACCAACACAAGTGCGAAAAGTGGTTTTTCAACACTAACACAAGTGCGAAAAGTGGTTTTTCAACACTATCACAAGTGCAAAAAGTGTTTTTTCCACACTAATACAAGTGCAAAAGTGGTTTCCTGCACCAACACAAGTGCGAAAAGTGGTTTTTCAACACTAACACAAGTGCAAAAAGTGGTTTTTCAACACTAACACAAGTGCGAAAAGTGGTGTTTCAACACTATCACAAGTGCAAAAAGTGTTTTTTCCACACTAATACAAGTGCAAAAGTGGTTTCCTGCACCAACACAAGTGCGAAAAGTGGTTTTTCAACACTAACACAAGTGCGAAAAGTGGATTTTCAACACTAACACAAGTGCGAAAAGTGGTTTTTCCACACTAATACAAGTGCAAAAGTGGTTTCCTGCACCAACACAAGTGCGAAAAGTGGTTTTTCAACACTAACACAAGTGCGAAAAGTGGTTTTTCAAGACTAACACAAGTGCGAAAAGTGGTTTTTCAACACTATCACAAATGCAAAAAGTGTTTTTTCCACACTAATACAAGGGCAAAAGTAGTTTCCTGCACCAACACAAGTGCGAAAAGTGGTTTTTCAACACTAACACAAGTGCAAAAAGTGGTTTTTCAACACTAACACAAGTGCGAAAAGTGGTTTTCCACACTAATACAAGTGCAAAAGTGGTTTCCTGCACCAACACAAGTGCGAAAAGTGGTTTTTCAACACTAACACAAGTGCAAAAAGTGGTTTTTCAACACTAACACAAGTGCGAAAAGTGGTTTTTCCACACTAATACAAGTGCAAAAGTGGTTTCCTGCACCAACACAAGTGCGAAAAGTGGTTTTTCAACACTAACACAAGTGCGAAAAGTGGTTTTTCAACACTAACACAAGTGCAAAAAGTGGTTTTTCAACACTAACACAAGTGCGAAAAGTGGTTTTTCCACACTAATACAAGTGCAAAAGTGGTTTCCTGCACCAACACAAGTGCGAAAAGTGGTTTTTCAACACTAACACAAGTGCAAAAAGTGGTTTTTCAACACTAACACAAGTGCGAAAAGTGGTTTCTCCACACTAATACAAGTGCAAAAGTGGTTTCCTGCACCAACACAAGTTCGAAAAGTGGTTTTTCAACACTAACACAAGTGCGAAAAGTGGTTTTTCAACACTAACACAAGTGCGAAAAGTGGTTTTTCAACACTAACACAAGTGCGAAAAGTGGTTATTCCACACTAATACAAGTGCAAAAGTGGTTTCCTGCACCAACACAAGTGCAAAAAGTGGTTTTTCAACTCTAACACAAGTGCGAAAAGTGGTTTTCCACACTAATACAAGTGCAAAAGTGGTTTCCTGCACCAGCACAAGTGCGAAAAGTGGTTTTTCAACACTAACACAAGTGCGAAAAGTGGTTTTTCAACACTATCACAAATGCAAAAAGTGTTTTTTCCACACTAATACAAGTGCAAAAGTAGTTTCCTGCACCAACACAAGTGCGAAAAGTGGTTTTTCAACACTAACACAAGTGCAAAAAGTGGTTTTTCAACACTAACACAAGTGCGAAAAGTGTTTTTTCCACACTAATACAAGTGCAAAAGTGGTTTCCTGCACCAACACAAGTGCGAAAAGTGGTTTTTCAACACTAACACAAGTGCGAAAAGTGGTTTTTCAAGACTAACACAAGTGCGAAAAGTGGTTTTTCAACACTAACACAAGTGCGAAAAGTGGTTTTTCCACACTAATACAAGTGAAAAAGTGGTTTCCTGCACCAACACAAGTGCGAAAAGTGGTTTTTCAACACTAACACAAGTGCGAAAAGTGGTTTTTCAACACTATCACAAATGCAAAAAGTGTTTTTTCCACACTAATACAAGTGCAAAAGTGGTTTCCTGCACCAACACAAGTGCGAAAAGTGGTTTTTCAACACTAACACAAGTGCGAAAAGTGGTTTTTCAACACTAACACAAGTGCGAAAAGTGGTGTTTCAACACTATCACAAGTGCAAAAAGTATTTTTTCCACACTAATACAAGTGCAAAAGTGGTTTCCTGCACCAACACAAGTGCGAAAAGTGGTTTTTCAACACTAACACAAGTGTGAAAAGTGGTTTTTCAACACTATCACAAGTGCAAAAAGTGTTTTTTCCACACTAATACAAGTGCAAAAGTGGTTTCCTGCACCAACACAAGTGCGAAAAGTGGTTTTTCAACACTAACACAAGTGCGAAAAGTGGATTTTCAACACTAACACAAGTGCGAAAAGTGGTTTTTCCACACTAATACAAGTGCAAAAGTGGTTTCCTGCACCAACACAAGTGCGAAAAGTGGTTTTTCAACACTAACACAAGTGCGAAAAGTGGTTTTTCAAGACTAACACAAGTGCAAAAAGTGGTTTTTCAACACTATCACAAATGCAAAAAGTGTTTTTTCCACACTAATACAAGTGCAAAAGTAGTTTCCTGCACCAACACAAGTGCGAAAAGTGGTTTTTCAACACTAACACAAGTGCAAAAAGTGGTTTTTCAACACTAACACAAGTGCGAAAAGTGTTTTTTCCACACTAATACAAGTGCAAAAGTGGTTTCCTGCACCAACACAAGTGCGAAAAGTGGTTATTCAACACTAACACAAGTGCGAAAAGTGGTTTTTCAAGACTAACACAAGTGCGAAAAGTGGTTTTTCAACACTAACACAAGTGCGAAAAGTGGTTTTTCCACACTAATACAAGTGCAAAAGTGGTTTCCTGCACCAACACAAGTGCGAAAAGTGGTTTTTCAACACTAACACAAGTGCGAAAAGTGGTTTTTCAACACTAACACAAGTGCGAAAAGTGGTTTTCCACACTAATACAAGTGCAAAAGTGGTTTCCTGCACCAACACAAGTGCGAAAAGTGGTTTTTCAACACTAACACAAGTGCAAAAAGTGGTTTTTCAACACTAACACAAGTGCGAAAAGTGGTTTTTCCACACTAATACAAGTGCAAAAGTGGTTTCCTGCACCAACACAAGTTCGAAAAGTGGTTTTTCAACACTAACACAAGTGCGAAAAGATTTTTTTCAACACTAACACAAGTGCGAAAAGTGGTTTTTCAACACTATCACAAGTGCAAAAAGTGTTTTTTCCACACTAATACAAGTGCAAAAGAGGTTTCCTGCACCAACACAAGTGCGAAAAGTGGTTTTTCAACACTAACACAAGTGCGAAAAGTGGTTTTTCAACACTAACACAAGTGCGAAAAGTGGTTTTTCAACACTAACACAAGTGCGAAAAGTGGTTTTTCCACACTAATACAAGTGCAAAATTGGTTTCCTGCACCAACACAAGTGCGAAAAGTGGTTTTTCAACACTAACACAAGTGCGAAAAGTGGTTTTTCAAGACTAACACAAGTGCGAAAAGTGGTTTTTCAACACTAACACAAGTGCGAAAAGTGGTTTTTCCACACTAATACAAGTGCAAAATTGGTTTCCTGCACCAACACAAGTGCGAAAAGTGGTTTTTCAACACTAACACAAGTGTGAAAAGTGGTTTTTCAACACTATCACAAGTGCAAAAAGTGTTTTTTCCACACTAATACAAGTGCAAAAGTGGTTTCCTGCACCAACACAAGTGCGAAAAGTGGTTTTTCAACACTAACACAAGTGCGAAAAGTGGTTTTTCAACACTAACACAAGTGCGAAAAGTGGTGTTTCAACACTATCACAAGTGCAAAAAGTGTTTTTTCCACACTAATACAAGTGCAAAAGTGGTTTCCTGCACCAACACAGGTGCGAAAAGTGGTTTTTCAACACTAACACAAGTGCGAAAAGTGGTTTTTCAACACTATCACAAGTGCAAAAAGTGTTTTTCCACACTAATACAAGTGCAAAAGTGGTTTCCTGCACCAACACAAGTGCGAAAAGTGGTTTTTCAACACTAACACAAGTGCGAAAAGTGGATTTTCAACACTAACACAAGTGCGAAAAGTGGTTTTCCACACTAATACAAGTGCAAAAGTGGTTTCCTGCACCAACACAAGTGCGAAAAGTGGTTTTTCAACACTAACACAAGTGCGAAAAGTGGTTTTTCAACACTAACACAAGTGCAAAAGTGGTTTCCTGCACCAACACAAGTGCGAAAAGTGGTTTTTCAACACTAACACAAGTGCGAAAAGTGGTTTTTCAACACTAACACAAGTGCGAAAAGTGGTGTTTCAACACTATCACAAGTGCAAAAAGTGTTTTTTCCACACTAATACAAGTGCAAAAGTGGTTTCCTGCACCAACACAAGTGCGAAAAGTGGTTTTTCAACACTAACACAAGTGCGAAAAGTGGTTTTTCAACACTATCACAAGTGCAAAAAGTGTTTTTCCACACTAATACAAGTGCAAAAGTGGTTTCCTGCACCAACACAAGTGCGAAAAGTGGTTTTTCAACACTAACACAAGTGCGAAAAGTGGTTTTTCAACACTATCACAAGTGCAAAAAGTGTTTTTTCCACACTAATACAAGTGCAAAAGTGGTTTCCTGCACCAACACAAGTGCGAAAAGTGGTTTTTCAACACTAACACAAGTGCGAAAAGTGGTTTTTCAACACGAACACAAGTGCGAAAAGTGGTTTTTCAACACTACCACAAGTGCAAAAAGTGTTTTTTCCACACTAATACAAGTGCAAAAGTGGTTTCCTGCACCAACACAAGTGCGAAAAGTGGTTTTTCAACACAACACAAGTGCGAAAAGTGGTTTTTCAACACTATCACAAGTGCAAAAAGTGTTTTTTCCACACTAATACAAGTGCAAAAGTCGTTTCCTGCACCAACACAAGTGCGAAAAGTGGTTTTCAACACTAACACAAGTGCGGAAAGTGGTTTTTCAACACTAACACAAGTGCGAAAAGTGTTTTTTCCACACTAATACAAGTGCAAAAGTGGTTTCCTGCACCAACACAAGTGCGAAAAGTGGTTTTTCAACACTAACACAAGTGCGAAAAGTGGTTTTTCAACACTAACACAAGTGCGAAAAGTGGTTTTTCAACACTAACACAAGTGCGAAAAGTGGTTTTTTCCACACTAATACAAGTGCAAAAGTGGTTTCCTGCACCAACACAAGTGCGAAAAGTGGTTTTTCAACACTAACACAAGTGCGAAAAGTGGTTTTTCAACACTAACACAAGTGCGAAAAGTGGTTTTTCAACACTAACACAAGTGCGAAAAGTGGTTTTTCCACACTAATACAAGTGCAAAAGTGGTTTCCTGCACCAACACAAGTGCAAAAAGTGTTTTTTCAACACTAACATAAGTGCGAAAAGTGGTTTTTCAACACTATCACAAGTGCAAAAAGTGTTTTTTCCACACTAATACAAGTGCAAAAGTGGTTTCCTGCACCAACACAAGTGCGAAAAGTGGTTTTTCAACACTAACACAAGTGCGAAAAGTGGTTTTTCAACACTAACACAAGTGCGAAAAGTGGTTTTCCACACTAATACAAGTGCAAAAGTGGTTTCCTGCACCAACACAAGTGCGAAAAGTGGTTTTTCAACACTAACACAAGTGCAAAAAGTGGTTTTTCAACACTAACACAAGTGCGAAAAGTGGTTTTTCCACACTAATACAAGTGCAAAAGTGGTTTCCTGCACCAACACAAGTTCGAAAAGTGGTTTTTCAACACTAACACAAGTGCGAAAAGTGTTTTTTCAACACTAACACAAGTGCGAAAAGTGGTTTTTCAACACTATCACAAGTGCAAAAAGTGTTTTTTCCACACTAATACAAGTGCAAAAGAGGTTTCCTGCACCAACACAAGTGCGAAAAGTGGTTTTTCAACACTAACACAAGTGCGAAAAGTGGTTTTTCAACACTAACACAAGTGCAAAAAGTGGTTTTTCAACACTAACACAAGTGCGAAAAGTGGTTTTTCCACACTAATACAAGTGCAAAAGTGGTTTCATGCACCAACACAAGTGCGAAAAGTGGTTTTTCAACACTAACACAAGTGCAAAAAGTGGTTTTTCAACACTAACACAAGTGCGAAAAGTGGTTTTTCCACACTAATACAAGTGCAAAAGTGGTTTCCTGCACCAACACAAGTTCGAAAAGTGGTTTTTCAACACTAACACAAGTGCGAAAAGTGGTTTTTCAACACTAACACAAGTGCGAAAAGTGGTTTTTCAACACTAACACAAGTGCGAAAAGTGGTTATTCCACACTAATACAAGTGCAAAAGTGGTTTCCTGCACCAACACAAGTGCAAAAAGTGGTTTTTCAACTCTAACACAAGTGCAAAAAGTGGTTTTCCACACTAATACAAGTGCAAAAGTGGTTTCCTGCACCAGCACAAGTGCGAAAAGTGGTTTTTCAACACTAACACAAGTGCGAAAAGTGGTTTTTCAACACTATCACAAATGCAAAAAGTGTTTTTTCCACACTAATACAAGTGCAAAAGTAGTTTCCTGCACCAACACAAGTGCGAAAAGTGGTTTTTCAACACTAACACAAGTGCAAAAAGTGGTTTTTCAACACTAACACAAGTGCGAAAAGTGTTTTTTCCACACTAATACAAGTGCAAAAGTGGTTTCCTGCACCAACACAAGTGCGAAAAGTGGTTTTTCAACACTAACACAAGTGCAAAAAGTGGTTTTTCAAGACTAACACAAGTGCGAAAAGTGGTTTTTCAACACTAACACAAGTGCGAAAAGTGGTTTTTCCACACTAATACAAGTGAAAAAGTGGTTTCCTGCACCAACACAAGTGCGAAAAGTGGTTTTTCAACACTAACACAAGTGCGAAAAGTGGTTTTTCAACACTATCACAAGTGCAAAAAGTGTTTTTTCCACACTAATACAAGTGCAAAAGTGGTTTCCTGCACCAACACAAGTGCGAAAAGTGGTTTTTCAACACTAACACAAGTGCAAAAAGTGGTTTTTCAACACTAACACAAGTGCGAAAAGTGGTGTTTCAACACTATCACAAGTGCAAAAAGTGTTTTTTCCACACTATTACAAGTGCAAAAGTGGTTTCCTGCACCAACACAAGTGCGAAAAGTGGTTTTTCAACACTAACACAAGTGCGAAAAGTGGATTTTCAACACTAACACAAGTGCGAAAAGTGGTTTTTCCACACTAATACAAGTGCAAAAGTGGTTTCCTGCACCAACACAAGTGCGAAAAGTGGTTTTTCAACACTAACACAAGTGCGAAAAGTGGTTTTTCAAGACTAACACAAGTGCGAAAAGTGGTTTTTCAACACTATCACAAATGCAAAAAGTGTTTTTTCCACACTAATACAAGGGCAAAAGTAGTTTCCTGCACCAACACAAGTGCGAAAAGTGGTTTTTCAACACTAACACAAGTGCAAAAAGTGGTTTTTCAACACTAACACAAGTGCGAAAAGTGTTTTTTCCACACTAATACAAGTGCAAAAGTGGTTTCCTGCACCAACACAAGTGCGAAAAGTGGTTTTTCAACACTAACACAAGTGCGAAAAGTGGTTTTTCAAGACTAACACAAGTGCGAAAAGTGGTTTTTCAACACTAACACAAGTGCGAAAAGTGGTTTTTCCACACTAATACAAGTGCAAAATTGGTTTCCTGCACCAACACAAGTGCGAAAAGTGGTTTTTCAACACTAACACAAGTGCGAAAAGTGGTTTTTCAACACTATCACAAGTGCAAAAAGTGTTTTTTCCACACTAATACAAGTACAAAAGTGGTTTCCTGCACCAACACAACTGCGAAAAGTGGTTTTTCAACACTAACACAAGTGCGAAAAGTGGTTTTTCAACACTAACACAAGTGCGAAAAGTGGTGTTTCAACACTATCACAAGTGCAAAAAGTGTTTTTTCCACACTAATACAAGTGCAAAAGTGGTTTCCTGCACCAACACAGGTGCGAAAAGTGGTTTTTCAACACTAACACAAGTGCGAAAAGTGGTTTTTCAACACTATCACAAGTGCAAAAAGTGTTTTTCCACACTAATACAAGTGCAAAAGTGGTTTCTTGCACCAACACAAATGCGAAAAGTGGTTTTTCAACACTAACACAAGTGCGAAAAGTGGATTTTCAACACTAACACTAGTGCGAAAAGTGGTTTTCCACACTAATACAAGTGCAAAAGTGGTTTCCTGCACCAACACAAGTGCGAAAAGTGGTTTTTTTCAACACTAACACAAGTGCGAAAAGTGGTTTTTCAACACTAACACAAGTGCAAAAGTGGTTTCCTGCACCAACACAAGTGCGAAAAGTGGTTTTTCAACACTAACACAAGTGCGAAAAGTGGTTTTTCAACACTAACACAAGTGCGAAACGTGGTGTTTCAACACTATCACAAGTGCAAAAAGTGTTTTTTCCACACTAATACAAGTGCAAAAGTGGTTTCCTGCACCAACACAAGTGCGAAAAGTGGTTTTTCAACACTAACACAAGTGCGAAAAGTGGTTTTTCAACACTATCACAAGTGCAAAAAGTGTTTTTTCCACACTAATACAAGTGCAAAAGTGGTTTCCTGCACCAACACAAGTGCGAAAAGTGGTTTTTCAACACTAACACAAGTGCGAAAAGTGGTTTTTCAACACGAACACAAGTGCGAAAAGTGGTTTTTCAACACTACCACAAGTGCAAAAAGTGTTTTTTCCACACTAATACAAGTGCAAAAGTGGTTTCCTGCACCAACACAAGTGCGAAAAGTGGTTTTTCAACACAACACAAGTGCGAAAAGTGGTTTTTCAACACTATCACAAGTGCAAAAAGTGTTTTTTCCACACTAATACAAGTGCAAAAGTCGTTTCCTGCACCAACACAAGTGCGAAAAGTGGTTTTCAACACTAACACAAGTGCGGAAAGTGGTTTTTCAACACTAACACAAGTGCGAAAAGTGTTTTTTCCACACTAATACAAGTGCAAAAGTGGTTTCCTGCACCAACACAAGTGCGAAAAGTGGTTTTTCAACACTAACACAAGTGCAAAAAGTGGTTTTTCAACACTAACACAAGTGCGAAAAGTGTTTTTTCCACACTAATACAAGTGCAAAAGTGGTTTCCTGCACCAACACAAGTGCGAAAAGTGGTTTTTCAACACTAACACAAGTGCAAAAAGTGGTTTTTCAAGACTAACACAAGTGCGAAAAGTGGTTTTTCAACACTAACACAAGTGCGAAAAGTGGTTTTTCCACACTAATACAAGTGAAAAAGTGGTTTCCTGCACCAACACAAGTGCGAAAAGTGGTTTTTCAACACTAACACAAGTGCGAAAAGTGGTTTTTCAACACTATCACAAGTGCAAAAAGTGTTTTTTCCACACTAATACAAGTGCAAAAGTGGTTTCCTGCACCAACACAAGTGCGAAAAGTGGTTTTTCAACACTAACACAAGTGCAAAAAGTGGTTTTTCAACACTAACACAAGTGCGAAAAGTGGTGTTTCAACACTATCACAAGTGCAAAAAGTGTTTTTTCCACACTATTACAAGTGCAAAAGTGGTTTCCTGCACCAACACAAGTGCGAAAAGTGGTTTTTCAACACTAACACAAGTGCGAAAAGTGGATTTTCAACACTAACACAAGTGCGAAAAGTGGTTTTTCCACACTAATACAAGTGCAAAAGTGGTTTCCTGCACCAACACAAGTGCGAAAAGTGGTTTTTCAACACTAACACAAGTGCGAAAAGTGGTTTTTCAAGACTAACACAAGTGCGAAAAGTGGTTTTTCAACACTATCACAAATGCAAAAAGTGTTTTTTCCACACTAATACAAGGGCAAAAGTAGTTTCCTGCACCAACACAAGTGCGAAAAGTGGTTTTTCAACACTAACACAAGTGCAAAAAGTGGTTTTTCAACACTAACACAAGTGCGAAAAGTGTTTTTTCCACACTAATACAAGTGCAAAAGTGGTTTCCTGCACCAACACAAGTGCGAAAAGTGGTTTTTCAACACTAACACAAGTGCGAAAAGTGGTTTTTCAAGACTAACACAAGTGCGAAAAGTGGTTTTTCAACACTAACACAAGTGCGAAAAGTGGTTTTTCCACACTAATACAAGTGCAAAATTGGTTTCCTGCACCAACACAAGTGCGAAAAGTGGTTTTTCAACACTAACACAAGTGCGAAAAGTGGTTTTTCAACACTATCACAAGTGCAAAAAGTGTTTTTTCCACACTAATACAAGTACAAAAGTGGTTTCCTGCACCAACACAAGTGCGAAAAGTGGTTTTTCAACACTAACACAAGTGCGAAAAGTGGTTTTTCAACACTAACACAAGTGCGAAAAGTGGTGTTTCAACACTATCACAAGTGCAAAAAGTGTTTTTTCCACACTAATACAAGTGCAAAAGTGGTTTCCTGCACCAACACAGGTGCGAAAAGTGGTTTTTCAACACTAACACAAGTGCGAAAAGTGGTTTTTCAACACTATCACAAGTGCAAAAAGTGTTTTTCCACACTAATACAAGTGCAAAAGTGGTTTCTTGCACCAACACAAATGCGAAAAGTGGTTTTTCAACACTAACACAAGTGCGAAAAGTGGATTTTCAACACTAACACTAGTGCGAAAAGTGGTTTTCCACACTAATACAAGTGCAAAAGTGGTTTCCTGCACCAACACAAGTGCGAAAAGTGGTTTTTTTCAACACTAACACAAGTGCGAAAAGTGGTTTTTCAACACTAACACAAGTGCAAAAGTGGTTTCCTGCACCAACACAAGTGCGAAAAGTGGTTTTTCAACACTAACACAAGTGCGAAAAGTGGTTTTTCAACACTAACACAAGTGCGAAACGTGGTGTTTCAACACTATCACAAGTGCAAAAAGTGTTTTTTCCACACTAATACAAGTGCAAAAGTGGTTTCCTGCACCAACACAAGTGCGAAAAGTGGTTTTTCAACACTAACACAAGTGCGAAAAGTGGTTTTTCAACACTATCACAAGTGCAAAAAGTGTTTTTTCCACACTAATACAAGTGCAAAAGTGGTTTCCTGCACCAACACAAGTGCGAAAAGTGGTTTTTCAACACTAACACAAGTGCGAAAAGTGGTTTTTCAACACGAACACAAGTGCGAAAAGTGGTTTTTCAACACTACCACAAGTGCAAAAAGTGTTTTTTCCACACTAATACAAGTGCAAAAGTGGTTTCCTGCACCAACACAAGTGCGAAAAGTGGTTTTTCAACACAACACAAGTGCGAAAAGTGGTTTTTCAACACTATCACAAGTGCAAAAAGTGTTTTTTCCACACTAATACAAGTGCAAAAGTCGTTTCCTGCACCAACACAAGTGCGAAAAGTGGTTTTCAACACTAACACAAGTGCGGAAAGTGGTTTTTCAACACTAACACAAGTGCGAAAAGTGTTTTTTCCACACTAATACAAGTGCAAAAGTGGTTTCCTGCACCAACACAAGTGCGAAAAGTGGTTTTTCAACACTAACACAAGTGCGAAAAGTGGTTTTTCAACACTAACACAAGTGCGAAAAGTGGTTTTTCAACACTAACACAAGTGCGAAAAGTGGTTTTTTCCACACTAATACAAGTGCAAAAGTGGTTTCCTGCACCAACACAAGTGCGAAAAGTGGTTTTTCAACACTAACACAAGTGCGAAAAGTGGTTTTTCAACACTAACACAAGTGCGAAAAGTGGTTTTTCAACACTAACACAAGTGCGAAAAGTGGTTTTTCCACACTAATACAAGTGCAAAAGTGGTTTCCTGCACCAACACAAGTGCGAAAAGTGTTTTTTCAACACTAACATAAGTGCGAAAAGTGGTTTTTCAACACTATCACAAGTGCAAAAAGTGTTTTTTCCACACTAATACAAGTGCAAAAGTGGTTTCCTGCACCAACACAAGTGCGAAAAGTGGTTTTTCAACACTAACACAAGTGCGAAAAGTGGTTTTTCAACACTAACACAAGTGCGAAAAGTGGTTTTCCACACTAATACAAGTGCAAAAGTGGTTTCCTGCACCAACACAAGTGCGAAAAGTGGTTTTTCAACACTAACACAAGTGCAAAAAGTGGTTTTTCAACACTAACACAAGTGCGAAAAGTGGTTTTTCCACACTAATACAAGTGCAAAAGTGGTTTCCTGCACCAACACAAGTGCGAAAAGTGGTTTTTCAACACTAACACAAGTGCAAAAAGTGGTTTTTCAAGACTAACACAAGTGCGAAAAGTGGTTTTTCAACACTATCACAAGTGCAAAAAGTGTTTTTTCCACACTAATACAAGTGCAAAAGAGGTTTCCTGCACCAACACAAGTGCGAAAAGTGGTTTTTCAACACTAACACAAGTGCGAAAAGTGGTTTTTCAACACTAACACAAGTGCAAAAAGTGGTTTTTCAACACTAACACAAGTGCGAAAAGTGGTTTTTCCACACTAATACAAGTGCAAAAGTGGTTTCCTGCACCAACACAAGTGCGAAAAGTGGTTTTTCAACACTAACACAAGTGCAAAAAGTGGTTTTTCAACACTAACACAAGTGCGAAAAGTGGTTTTTCAACACTAACACAAGTGCGAAAAGTGGTTTTTCAACACTAACACAAGTGCGAAAAGTGGTTATTCCACACTAATACAAGTGCAAAAGTGGTTTCCTGCACCAACACAAGTGCAAAAAGTGGTTTTTCAACTCTAACACAAGTGCAAAAAGTGGTTTTCCACACTAATACAAGTGCAAAAGTGGTTTCCTGCACCAGCACAAGTGCGAAAAGTGGTTTTTCAACACTAACACAAGTGCGAAAAGTGGTTTTTCAACACTATCACAAATGCAAAAAGTGTTTTTTCCACACTAATACAAGTGCAAAAGTAGTTTCCTGCACCAACACAAGTGCGAAAAGTGGTTTTTCAACACTAACACAAGTGCAAAAAGTGGTTTTTCAACACTAACACAAGTGCGAAAAGTGTTTTTTCCACACTAATACAAGTGCAAAAGTGGTTTCCTGCACCAACACAAGTGCGAAAAGTGGTTTTTCAACACTAACACAAGTGCAAAAAGTGGTTTTTCAAGACTAACACAAGTGCGAAAAGTGGTTTTTCAACACTAACACAAGTGCGAAAAGTGGTTTTTCCACACTAATACAAGTGAAAAAGTGGTTTCCTGCACCAACACAAGTGCGAAAAGTGGTTTTTCAACACTAACACAAGTGCGAAAAGTGGTTTTTCAACACTATCACAAGTGCAAAAAGTGTTTTTTCCACACTAATACAAGTGCAAAAGTGGTTTCCTGCACCAACACAAGTGCGAAAAGTGGTTTTTCAACACTAACACAAGTGCAAAAAGTGGTTTTTCAACACTAACACAAGTGCGAAAAGTGGTGTTTCAACACTATCACAAGTGCAAAAAGTGTTTTTTCCACACTAATACAAGTGCAAAAGTGGTTTCCTGCACCAACACAAGTGCGAAAAGTGGTTTTTCAACACTAACACAAGTGCGAAAAGTGGATTTTCAACACTAACACAAGTGCGAAAAGTGGTTTTTCCACACTAATACAAGTGCAAAAGTGGTTTCCTGCACCAACACAAGTGCGAAAAGTGGTTTTTCAACACTAACACAAGTGCGAAAAGTGGTTTTTCAAGACTAACACAAGTGCGAAAAGTGGTTTTTCAACACTATCACAAATGCAAAAAGTGTTTTTTCCACACTAATACAAGGGCAAAAGTAGTTTCCTGCACCAACACAAGTGCGAAAAGTGGTTTTTCAACACTAACACAAGTGCAAAAAGTGGTTTTTCAACACTAACACAAGTGCGAAAAGTGTTTTTTCCACACTAATACAAGTGCAAAAGTGGTTTCCTGCACCAACACAAGTGCGAAAAGTGGTTTTTCAACACTAACACAAGTGCGAAAAGTGGTTTTTCAAGACTAACACAAGTGCGAAAAGTGGTTTTTCAACACTAACACAAGTGCGAAAAGTGGTTTTTCCACACTAATACAAGTGCAAAATTGGTTTCCTGCACCAACACAAGTGCGAAAAGTGGTTTTTCAACACTAACACAAGTGCGAAAAGTGGTTTTTCAACACTATCACAAGTGCAAAAAGTGTTTTTTCCACACTAATACAAGTACAAAAGTGGTTTCCTGCACCAACACAAGTGCGAAAAGTGGTTTTTCAACACTAACACAAGTGCGAAAAGTGGTTTTTCAACACTAACACAAGTGCGAAAAGTGGTGTTTCAACACTATCACAAGTGCAAAAAGTGTTTTTTCCACACTAATACAAGTGCAAAAGTGGTTTCCTGCACCAACACAGGTGCGAAAAGTGGTTTTTCAACACTAACACAAGTGCGAAAAGTGGTTTTTCAACACTATCACAAGTGCAAAAAGTGTTTTTCCACACTAATACAAGTGCAAAAGTGGTTTCTTGCACCAACACAAATGCGAAAAGTGGTTTTTCAACACTAACACAAGTGCGAAAAGTGGATTTTCAACACTAACACTAGTGCGAAAAGTGGTTTTCCACACTAATACAAGTGCAAAAGTGGTTTCCTGCACCAACACAAGTGCGAAAAGTGGTTTTTCAACACTAACACAAGTGCGAAAAGTGGTTTTTCAACACTAACACAAGTGCAAAAGTGGTTTCCTGCACCAACACAAGTGCGAAAAGTGGTTTTTCAACACTAACACAAGTGCGAAAAGTGGTTTTTCAACACTAACACAAGTGCGAAACGTGGTGTTTCAACACTATCACAAGTGCAAAAAGTGTTTTTTCCACACTAATACAAGTGCAAAAGTGGTTTCCTGCACCAACACAAGTGCGAAAAGTGGTTTTTCAACACTAACACAAGTGCGAAAAGTGGTTTTTCAACACTATCACAAGTGCAAAAAGTGTTTTTCCACACTAATACAAGTGCAAAAGTGGTTTCCTGCACCAACACAAGTGCGAAAAGTGGTTTTTCAACACTAACACAAGTGCGAAAAGTGGTTTTTCAACACTAACACAAGTGCGAAAAGTGGTTTTTCAAGACTAACACAAGTGCGAAAAGTGGTTTTTCAACACTATCACAAATGCAAAAAGTGTTTTTTCCACACTAATACAAGTGCAAAAGTAGTTTCCTGCACCAACACAAGTGCGAAAAGTGGTTTTTCAACACTAACACAAGTGCAAAAAGTGGTTTTTCAACACTAACACAAGTGCGAAAAGTGTTTTTTCCACACTAATACAAGTGCAAAAGTGGTTTCCTGCACCAACACAAGTGCGAAAAGTGGTTTTTCAACACTAACACAAGTGCGAAAAGTGGTTTTTCAAGACTAACACAAGTGCGAAAAGTGGTTTTTCAACACTAACACAAGTGCGAAAAGTGGTTTTTCCACACTAATACAAGTGCAAAATTGGTTTCCTGCACCAACACAAGTGCGAAAAGTGGTTTTTCAACACTAACACAAGTGTGAAAAGTGGTTTTTCAACACTATCACAAGTGCAAAAAGTGTTTTTTCCACACTAATACAAGTGCAAAAGTGGTTTCCTGCACCAACACAAGTGCGAAAAGTGGTTTTTCAACACTAACACAAGTGCGAAAAGTGGTTTTTCAACACTAACACAAGTGCGAAAAGTGGTGTTTCAACACTATCACAAGTGCAAAAAGTGTTTTTTCCACACTAATACAAGTGCAAAAGTGGTTTCCTGCACCAACACAGGTGCGAAAAGTGGTTTTTCAACACTAACACAAGTGCGAAAAGTGGTTTTTCAACACTATCACAAGTGCAAAAAGTGTTTTTCCACACTAATACAAGTGCAAAAGTGGTTTCCTGCACCAACACAAGTGCGAAAAGTGGTTTTTCAACACTAACACAAGTGCGAAAAGTGGATTTTCAACACTAACACAAGTGCGAAAAGTGGTTTTCCACACTAATACAAGTGCAAAAGTGGTTTCCTGCACCAACACAAGTGCGAAAAGTGGTTTTTCAACACTAACACAAGTGCGAAAAGTGGTTTTTCAACACTAACACAAGTGCAAAAGTGGTTTCCTGCACCAACACAAGTGCGAAAAGTGGTTTTTCAACACTAACACAAGTGCGAAAAGTGGTTTTTCAACACTAACACAAGTGCGAAAAGTGGTGTTTCAACACTATCACAAGTGCAAAAAGTGTTTTTTCCACACTAATACAAGTGCAAAAGTGGTTTCCTGCACCAACACAAGTGCGAAAAGTGGTTTTTCAACACTAACACAAGTGCGAAAAGTGGTTTTTCAACACTATCACAAGTGCAAAAAGTGTTTTTCCACACTAATACAAGTGCAAAAGTGGTTTCCTGCACCAACACAAGTGCGAAAAGTGGTTTTTCAACACTAACACAAGTGCGAAAAGTGGTTTTTCAACACTATCACAAGTGCAAAAAGTGTTTTTTCCACACTAATACAAGTGCAAAAGTGGTTTCCTGCACCAACACAAGTGCGAAAAGTGGTTTTTCAACACTAACACAAGTGCGAAAAGTGGTTTTTCAACACGAACACAAGTGCGAAAAGTGGTTTTTCAACACTACCACAAGTGCAAAAAGTGTTTTTTCCACACTAATACAAGTGCAAAAGTGGTTTCCTGCACCAACACAAGTGCGAAAAGTGGTTTTTCAACACAACACAAGTGCGAAAAGTGGTTTTTCAACACTATCACAAGTGCAAAAAGTGTTTTTTCCACACTAATACAAGTGCAAAAGTCGTTTCCTGCACCAACACAAGTGCGAAAAGTGGTTTTCAACACTAACACAAGTGCGGAAAGTGGTTTTTCAACACTAACACAAGTGCGAAAAGTGTTTTTTCCACACTAATACAAGTGCAAAAGTGGTTTCCTGCACCAACACAAGTGCGAAAAGTGGTTTTTCAACACTAACACAAGTGCGAAAAGTGGTTTTTCAACACTAACACAAGTGCGAAAAGTGGTTTTTCAACACTAACACAAGTGCGAAAAGTGGTTTTTTCCACACTAATACAAGTGCAAAAGTGGTTTCCTGCACCAACACAAGTGCGAAAAGTGGTTTTTCAACACTAACACAAGTGCGAAAAGTGGTTTTTCAACACTAACACAAGTGCGAAAAGTGGTTTTTCAACACTAACACAAGTGCGAAAAGTGGTTTTTCCACACTAATACAAGTGCAAAAGTGGTTTCCTGCACCAACACAAGTGCGAAAAGTGTTTTTTCAACACTAACATAAGTGCGAAAAGTGGTTTTTCAACACTATCACAAGTGCAAAAAGTGTTTTTTCCACACTAATACAAGTGCAAAAGTGGTTTCCTGCACCAACACAAGTGCGAAAAGTGGTTTTTCAACACTAACACAAGTGCGAAAAGTGGTTTTTCAACACTAACACAAGTGCGAAAAGTGGTTTTCCACACTAATACAAGTGCAAAAGTGGTTTCCTGCACCAACACAAGTGCGAAAAGTGGTTTTTCAACACTAACACAAGTGCAAAAAGTGGTTTTTCAACACTAACACAAGTGCGAAAAGTGGTTTTTCCACACTAATACAAGTGCAAAAGTGGTTTCCTGCACCAACACAAGTTCGAAAAGTGGTTTTTCAACACTAACACAAGTGCGAAAAGTGTTTTTTCAACACTAACACAAGTGCGAAAAGTGGTTTTTCAACACTATCACAAGTGCAAAAAGTGTTTTTTCCACACTAATACAAGTGCAAAAGAGGTTTCCTGCACCAACACAAGTGCGAAAAGTGGTTTTTCAACACTAACACAAGTGCGAAAAGTGGTTTTTCAACACTAACACAAGTGCAAAAAGTGGTTTTTCAACACTAACACAAGTGCGAAAAGTGGTTTTTCCACACTAATACAAGTGCAAAAGTGGTTTCCTGCACCAACACAAGTGCGAAAAGTGGTTTTTCAACACTAACACAAGTGCAAAAAGTGGTTTTTCAACACTAACACAAGTGCGAAAAGTGGTTTTTCCACACTAATACAAGTGCAAAAGTGGTTTCCTGCACCAACACAAGTTCGAAAAGTGGTTTTTCAACACTAACACAAGTGCGAAAAGTGGTTTTTCAACACTAACACAAGTGCGAAAAGTGGTTTTTCAACACTAACACAAGTGCGAAAAGTGGTTATTCCACACTAATACAAGTGCAAAAGTGGTTTCCTGCACCAACACAAGTGCAAAAAGTGGTTTTTCAACTCTAACACAAGTGCAAAAAGTGGTTTTCCACACTAATACAAGTGCAAAAGTGGTTTCCTGCACCAGCACAAGTGCGAAAAGTGGTTTTTCAACACTAACACAAGTGCGAAAAGTGGTTTTTCAACACTATCACAAATGCAAAAAGTGTTTTTTCCACACTAATACAAGTGCAAAAGTAGTTTCCTGCACCAACACAAGTGCGAAAAGTGGTTTTTCAACACTAACACAAGTGCAAAAAGTGGTTTTTCAACACTAACACAAGTGCGAAAAGTGTTTTTTCCACACTAATACAAGTGCAAAAGTGGTTTCCTGCACCAACACAAGTGCGAAAAGTGGTTTTTCAACACTAACACAAGTGCAAAAAGTGGTTTTTCAAGACTAACACAAGTGCGAAAAGTGGTTTTTCAACACTAACACAAGTGCGAAAAGTGGTTTTTCCACACTAATACAAGTGAAAAAGTGGTTTCCTGCACCAACACAAGTGCGAAAAGTGGTTTTTCAACACTAACACAAGTGCGAAAAGTGGTTTTTCAACACTATCACAAGTGCAAAAAGTGTTTTTTCCACACTAATACAAGTGCAAAAGTGGTTTCCTGCACCAACACAAGTGCGAAAAGTGGTTTTTCAACACTAACACAAGTGCAAAAAGTGGTTTTTCAACACTAACACAAGTGCGAAAAGTGGTGTTTCAACACTATCACAAGTGCAAAAAGTGTTTTTTCCACACTAATACAAGTGCAAAAGTGGTTTCCTGCACCAACACAAGTGCGAAAAGTGGTTTTTCAACACTAACACAAGTGCGAAAAGTGGATTTTCAACACTAACACAGGTGCGAAAAGTGGTTTTTCCACACTAATACAAGTGCAAAAGTGGTTTCCTGCACCAACACAAGTGCGAAAAGTGGTTTTTCAACACTAACACAAGTGCGAAAAGTGGTTTTTCAAGACTAACACAAGTGCGAAAAGTGGTTTTTCAACACTATCACAAATGCAAAAAGTGTTTTTTCCACACTAATACAAGGGCAAAAGTAGTTTCCTGCACCAACACAAGTGCGAAAAGTGGTTTTTCAACACTAACACAAGTGCAAAAAGTGGTTTTTCAACACTAACACAAGTGCGAAAAGTGTTTTTTCCACACTAATACAAGTGCAAAAGTGGTTTCCTGCACCAACACAAGTGCGAAAAGTGGTTTTTCAACACTAACACAAGTGCGAAAAGTGGTTTTTCAAGACTAACACAAGTGCGAAAAGTGGTTTTTCAACACTAACACAAGTGCGAAAAGTGGTTTTTCCACACTAATACAAGTGCAAAATTGGTTTCCTGCACCAACACAAGTGCGAAAAGTGGTTTTTCAACACTAACACAAGTGCGAAAAGTGGTTTTTCAACACTATCACAAGTGCAAAAAGTGTTTTTTCCACACTAATACAAGTACAAAAGTGGTTTCCTGCACCAACACAAGTGCGAAAAGTGGTTTTTCAACACTAACACAAGTGCGAAAAGTGGTTTTTCAACACTAACACAAGTGCGAAAAGTGGTGTTTCAACACTATCACAAGTGCAAAAAGTGTTTTTTCCACACTAATACAAGTGCAAAAGTGGTTTCCTGCACCAACACAGGTGCGAAAAGTGGTTTTTCAACACTAACACAAGTGCGAAAAGTGGTTTTTCAACACTATCACAAGTGCAAAAAGTGTTTTTCCACACTAATACAAGTGCAAAAGTGGTTTCTTGCACCAACACAAGTGCGAAAAGTGGTTTTTCAACACTAACACAAGTGCGAAAAGTGGATTTTCAACACTAACACTAGTGCGAAAAGTGGTTTTCCACACTAATACAAGTGCAAAAGTGGTTTCCTGCACCAACACAAGTGCGAAAAGTGGTTTTTCAACACTAACACAAGTGCGAAAAGTGGTTTTTCAACACTAACACAAGTGCAAAAGTGGTTTCCTGCACCAACACAAGTGCGAAAAGTGGTTTTTCAACACTAACACAAGTGCGAAAAGTGGTTTTTCAACACTAACACAAGTGCGAAAAGTGGTGTTTCAACACTATCACAAGTGCAAAAAGTGTTTTTTCCACACTAATACAAGTGCAAAAGTGGTTTCCTGCACCAACACAAGTGCGAAAAGTGGTTTTCAACACTAACACAAGTGCGAAAAGTGGTTTTTCAACACTATCACAAGTGCAAAAAGTGTTTTTCCACACTAATACAAGTGCAAAAGTGGTTTCCTGCACCAACACAAGTGCGAAAAGTGGTTTTTCAACACTAACACAAGTGCGAAAAGTGGTTTTTCAACACTATCACAAGTGCAAAAAGTGTTTTTTCCACACTAATACAAGTGCAAAAGTGGTTTCCTGCACCAACACAAGTGCGAAAAGTGGTTTTTCAACACTAACACAAGTGCGAAAAGTGGTTTTTCAACACTAACACAAGTGCGAAAAGTGGTTTTTCAACACTACCACAAGTGCAAAAAGTGTTTTTTCCACACTAATACAAGTGCAAAAGTGGTTTCCTGCACCAACACAAGTGCGAAAAGTGGTTTTTCAACACAACACAAGTGCGAAAAGTGGTTTTTCAACACTATCACAAGTGCAAAAAGTGTTTTTTCCACACTAATACAAGTGCAAAAGTCGTTTCCTGCACCAACACAAGTGCGAAAAGTGGTTTTCAACACTAACACAAGTGCGGAAAGTGGTTTTTCAACACTAACACAAGTGCGAAAAGTGTTTTTTCCACACTAATACAAGTGCAAAAGTGGTTTCCTGCACCAACACAAGTGCGAAAAGTGGTTTTTCAACACTAACACAAGTGCGAAAAGTGGTTTTTCAACACTAACACAAGTGCGAAAAGTGGTTTTTCAACACTAACACAAGTGCGAAAAGTGGTTTTTTCCACACTAATACAAGTGCAAAAGTGGTTTCCTGCACCAACACAAGTGCGAAAAGTGTTTTTTCAACACTAACATAAGTGCGAAAAGTGGTTTTTCAACACTATCACAAGTGCAAAAAGTGTTTTTTCCACACTAATACAAGTGCAAAAGTGGTTTCCTGCACCAACACAAGTGCGAAAAGTGGTTTTTCAACACTAACACAAGTGCGAAAAGTGGTTTTTCAACACTAACACAAGTGCGAAAAGTGGTTTTCCACACTAATACAAGTGCAAAAGTGGTTTCCTGCACCAACACAAGTGCGAAAAGTGGTTTTTCAACACTAACACAAGTGCAAAAAGTGGTTTTTCAACACTAACACAAGTGCGAAAAGTGGTTTTTCCACACTAATACAAGTGCAAAAGTGGTTTCCTGCACCAACACAAGTTCGAAAAGTGGTTTTTCAACACTAACACAAGTGCGAAAAGTGTTTTTTCAACACTAACACAAGTGCAAAAAGTGGTTTTTCAACACTATCACAAGTGCAAAAAGTGTTTTTTCCACACTAATACAAGTGCAAAAGAGGTTTCCTGCACCAACACAAGTGCGAAAAGTGGTTTTTCAACACTAACACAAGTGCGAAAAGTGGTTTTTCAACACTAACACAAGTGCAAAAAGTGGTTTTTCAACACTAACACAAGTGCGAAAAGTGGTTTTACCACACTAATACAAGTGCAAAAGTGGTTTCCTGCACCAACACAAGTGCAAAAAGTGGTTTTTCAACACTAACACAAGTGCAAAAAGTGGTTTTTCAACACTAACACAAGTGCGAAAAGTGGTTTCTCCACACTAATACAAGAGCAAAAGTGGTTTCCTGCACCAACACAAGTGCGAAAAGTGGTTTTTCAACACTAACACAAGTGCGAAAAGTGGTTTTTCAACACTAACACAAGTGCGAAAAGTGGTTTTTCAACACTAACACAAGTGCGAAAAGTGGTTTTTCCACACTAATACAAGTGCAAAAGTGGTTTCCTGCACCAACACAAGTGCGAAAAGTGTTTTTTCAACACTAACATAAGTGCGAAAAGTGGTTTTTCAACACTATCACAAGTGCAAAAAGTGTTTTTTCCACACTAATACAAGTGCAAAAGTGGTTTCCTGCACCAACACAAGTGCGAAAAGTGGTTTTTCAACACTAACACAAGTGCGAAAAGTGGTTTTTCAACACTAACACAAGTGCCAAAAGTGGTTTTCCACACTAATACAAGTGCAAAAGTGGTTTCCTGCACCAACACAAGTGCGAAAAGTGGTTTTTCAACACTAACACAAGTGCGAAAAGTGGTTTTTCAACACTAACACAAGTGCAAAAAGTGGTTTTTCAACACTAACACAAGTGCGAAAAGTGTTTTTTCCACACTAATACAAGTGAAAAAGTGGTTTCCTGCACCAACACAAGTGCGAAAAGTGGTTTTTCAACACTAACACAAGTGCGAAAAGTGGTTTTTCAACACTAACACAAGTGCGAAAAGTGGTTTTTCAACACTAACACAAGTGCGAAAAGTGGTTTTTCCACACTAATACAAGTGCAAAAGTGGTTTCCTGCACCAACACAAGTGCGAAAAGTGTTTTTTCAACACTAACATAAGTGCGAAAAGTGGTTTTTCAACACTATCACAAGTGCAAAAAGTGTTTTTTCCACACTAATACAAGTGCAAAAGTGGTTTCCTGCACCAACACAAGTGCGAAAAGTGGTTTTTCAACACTAACACAAGTGCGAAAAGTGGTTTTTCAACACTAACACAAGTGCGAAAAGTGGTTTTCCACACTAATACAAGTGCAAAAGTGGTTTCCTGCACCAACACAAGTGCGAAAAGTGGTTTTTCAACACTAACACAAGTGCAAAAAGTGGTTTTTCAACACTAACACAAGTGCGAAAAGTGGTTTTTCCACACTAATACAAGTGCAAAAGTGGTTTCCTGCACCAACACAAGTTCGAAAAGTGGTTTTTCAACACTAACACAAGTGCGAAAAGTGTTTTTTCAACACTAACACAAGTGCGAAAAGTGGTTTTTCAACACTATCACAAGTGCAAAAAGTGTTTTTTCCACACTAATACAAGTGCAAAAGAGGTTTCCTGCACCAACACAAGTGCGAAAAGTGGTTTTTCAACACTAACACAAGTGCGAAAAGTGGTTTTTCAACACTAACACAAGTGCAAAAAGTGGTTTTTCAACACTAACACAAGTGCGAAAAGTGGTTTTTCCACACTAATACAAGTGCAAAAGTGGTTTCCTGCACCAACACAAGTGCGAAAAGTGGTTTTTCAACACTAACACAAGTGCAAAAAGTGGTTTTTCAACACTAACACAAGTGCGAAAAGTGGTTTTTCCACACTAATACAAGTGCAAAAGTGGTTTCCTGCACCAACACAAGTTCGAAAAGTGGTTTTTCAACACTAACACAAGTGCGAAAAGTGGTTTTTCAACACTAACACAAGTGCGAAAAGTGGTTTTTCAACACTAACACAAGTGCGAAAAGTGGTTATTCCACACTAATACAAGTGCAAAAGTGGTTTCCTGCACCAACACAAGTGCAAAAAGTGGTTTTTCAACTCTAACACAAGTGCGAAAAGTGGTTTTCCACACTAATACAAGTGCAAAAGTGGTTTCCTGCACCAGCACAAGTGCGAAAAGTGGTTTTTCAACACTAACACAAGTGCGAAAAGTGGTTTTTCAACACTATCACAAATGCAAAAAGTGTTTTTTCCACACTAATACAAGTGCAAAAGTAGTTTCCTGCACCAACACAAGTGCGAAAAGTGGTTTTTCAACACTAACACAAGTGCAAAAAGTGGTTTTTCAACACTAACACAAGTGCGAAAAGTGTTTTTTCCACACTAATACAAGTGCAAAAGTGGTTTCCTGCACCAACACAAGTGCGAAAAGTGGTTTTTCAACACTAACACAAGTGCAAAAAGTGGTTTTTCAAGACTAACACAAGTGCGAAAAGTGGTTTTTCAACACTAACACAAGTGCGAAAAGTGGTTTTTCCACACTAATACAAGTGAAAAAGTGGTTTCCTGCACCAACACAAGTGCGAAAAGTGGTTTTTCAACACTAACACAAGTGCGAAAAGTGGTTTTTCAACACTATCACAAGTGCAAAAAGTGTTTTTTCCACACTAATACAAGTGCAAAAGTGGTTTCCTGCACCAACACAAGTGCGAAAAGTGGTTTTTCAACACTAACACAAGTGCGAAAAGTGGTTTTTCAACACTAACACAAGTGCGAAAAGTGGTGTTTCAACACTATCACAAGTGCAAAAAGTGTTTTTTCCACACTAATACAAGTGCAAAAGTGGTTTCCTGCACCAACACAAGTGCGAAAAGTGGTTTTTCAACACTAACACAAGTGCGAAAAGTGGTTTTTCAACACTATCACAAGTGCAAAAAGTGTTTTTTCCACACTAATACAAGTGCAAAAGTGGTTTCCTGCACCAACACAAGTGCGAAAAGTGGTTTTTCAACACTAACACAAGTGCGAAAAGTGGATTTTCAACACTAACACAAGTGCGAAAAGTGGTTTTTCCACACTAATACAAGTGCAAAAGTGGTTTCCTGCACCAACACAAGTGCGAAAAGTGGTTTTTCAACACTAACACAAGTGCGAAAAGTGGTTTTTCAAGACTAACACAAGTGCGAAAAGTGGTTTTTCAACACTATCACAAATGCAAAAAGTGTTTTTTCCACACTAATACAAGTGCAAAAGTAGTTTCCTGCACCAACACAAGTGCGAAAAGTGGTTTTTCAACACTAACACAAGTGCAAAAAGTGGTTTTTCAACACTAACACAAGTGCGAAAAGTGTTTTTTCCACACTAATACAAGTGCAAAAGTGGTTTCCTGCACCAACACAAGTGCGAAAAGTGGTTTTTCAACACTAACACAAGTGCGAAAAGTGGTTTTTCAAGACTAACACAAGTGCGAAAAGTGGTTTTTCAACACTAACACAAGTGCGAAAAGTGGTTTTTCCACACTAATACAAGTGTAAAATTGGTTTCCTGCACCAACACAAGTGTGAAAAGTGGTTTTTCAACACTAACACAAGTGCGAAAAGTGGTTTTTCGACACTATCACAAGTGCAAAAAGTGTTTTTTCCACACTAATACAAGTGCAAAAGTGGTTTCCTGCACCAACACAAGTGCGAAAAGTGGTTTTTCAACACTAACACAAGTGCGAAAAGTGGTTTTTCAACACTAACACAAGTGCGAAAAGTAGTGTTTCAACACTATCACAAGTGCAAAAAGTGATTTTTCCACACTAATACAAGTGCAAAAGTGGTTTCCTGCACCAACACAGGTGCGAAAAGTGGTTTTTGAACACTAACACAAGTGCGAAAAGTGGTTTTTCAACACTATCACAAGTGCAAAAAGTGTTTTTCCACACTAATACAAGTGCAAAAGTGGTTTCCTGCACCAACACAAGTGCGAAAAGTGGTTTTTCAACACTAACACAAGTGCGAAAAGTGGATTTTCAACACTAACACAAGTGCGAAAAGTGGTTTTCCACACTAATACAAGTGCAAAAGTGGTTTCCTGCACCAACACAAGTGCGAAAAGTGGTTTTTCAACACTAACACAAGTGCGAAAAGTGGTTTTTCAACACTAACACAAGTGCAAAAGTGGTTTCCTGCACCAACACAAGTGCGAAAAGTGGTTTTTCAACACTAACACAAGTGCGAAAAGTGGTTTTTCAACACTAACACAAGTGCGAAAAGTGGTGTTTCAACACTATCACAAGTGCAAAAAGTGTTTTTTCCACACTAATACAAGTGCAAAAGTGGTTTCCTGCACCAACACAAGTGCGAAAAGTGGTTTTTCAACACTAACACAAGTGCGAAAAGTGGTTTTTCAACACTATCACAAGTGCAAAAAGTGTTTTTTCCACACTAATACAAGTGCAAAAGTGGTTTCCTGCACCAACACAAGTGCGAAAAGTGGTTTTTCAACACTAACACAAGTGCGAAAAGTGGTTTTTCAACACTAACACAAGTGCGAAAAGTGGTTTTTCAACACTAACACAAGTGCGAAAAGTGGTTTTTTCCACACTAATACAAGTGCAAAAGTGGTTTCCTGCACCAACACAAGTGCGAAAAGTGTTTTTTCAACACTAACATAAGTGCGAAAAGTGGTTTTTCAACACTATCACAAGTGCAAAAAGTGTTTTTTCCACACTAATACAAGTGCAAAAGTGGTTTCCTGCACCAACACAAGTGCGAAAAGTGGTTTTTCAACACTAACACAAGTGCGAAAAGTGGTTTTTCAACACTAACACAAGTGCGAAAAGTGGTTTTCCACACTAATACAAGTGCAAAAGTGGTTTCCTGCACCAACACAAGTGCGAAAAGTGGTTTTTCAACACTAACACAAGTGCAAAAAGTGGTTTTTCAACACTAACACAAGTGCGAAAAGTGGTTTTTCCACACTAATACAAGTGCAAAAGTGGTTTCCTGCACCAACACAAGTGCGAAAAGTGGTTTTTCAACACTAACACAAGTGCGAAAAGTGGTTTTTCAACACTAACACAAGTGCAAAAAGTGGTTTTTCAACACTAACACAAGTGCGAAAAGTGGTTTTTCCACACTAATACAAGTGCAAAAGTGGTTTCCTGCACCAACACAAGTGCGAAAAGTGGTTTTTCAACACTAACACAAGTGCAAAAAGTGGTTTTTCAACACTAACACAAGTGCGAAAAGTGGTTTCTCCACACTAATACAAGTGCAAAAGTGGTTTCCTGCACCAACACAAGTTCGAAAAGTGGTTTTTCAACACTAACACAAGTGCGAAAAGTGGTTTTTCAACACTAACACAAGTGCGAAAAGTGGTTTTTCAACACTAACACAAGTGCGAAAAGTGGTTATTCCACACTAATACAAGTGCAAAAGTGGTTTCCTGCACCAACACAAGTGCAAAAAGTGGTTTTTCAACTCTAACACAAGTGCGAAAAGTGGTTTTCCACACTAATACAAGTGCAAAAGTGGTTTCCTGCACCAGCACAAGTGCGAAAAGTGGTTTTTCAACACTAACACAAGTGCGAAAAGTGGTTTTTCAACACTATCACAAATGCAAAAAGTGTTTTTTCCACACTAATACAAGTGCAAAAGTAGTTTCCTGCACCAACACAAGTGCGAAAAGTGGTTTTTCAACACTAACACAAGTGCAAAAAGTGGTTTTTCAACACTAACACAAGTGCGAAAAGTGGTTTTTCAACACTAACACAAGTGCGAAAAGTGGTTTTTCCACACTAATACAAGTGAAAAAGTGGTTTCCTGCACCAACACAAGTGCGAAAAGTGGTTTTTCAACACTAACACAAGTGCGAAAAGTGGTTTTTCAACACTATCACAAGTGCAAAAAGTGTTTTTTCCACACTAATACAAGTGCAAAAGTGGTTTCCTGCACCAACACAAGTGCGAAAAGTGGTTTTTCAACACTAACACAAGTGCGAAAAGTGGTTTTTCAACACTAACACAAGTGCGAAAAGTGGTGTTTCAACACTATCACAAGTGCAAAAAGTGTTTTTTCCACACTAATACAAGTGCAAAAGTGGTTTCCTGCACCAACACAAGTGCGAAAAGTGGTTTTTCAACACTAACACAAGTGCGAAAAGTGGTTTTTCAACACTATCACAAGTGCAAAAAGTGTTTTTTCCACACTAATACAAGTGCAAAAGTGGTTTCCTGCACCAACACAAGTGCGAAAAGTGGTTTTTCAACACTAACACAAGTGCGAAAAGTGGATTTTCAACACTAACACAAGTGCGAAAAGTGGTTTTTCCACACTAATACAAGTGCAAAAGTGGTTTCCTGCACCAACACAAGTGCGAAAAGTGGTTTTTCAACACTAACACAAGTGCGAAAAGTGGTTTTTCAAGACCAACACAAGTGCGAAAAGTGGTTTTTCAACACTATCACAAATGCAAAAAGTGTTTTTTCCACACTAATACAAGTGCAAAAGTAGTTTCCTGCACCAACACAAGTGCGAAAAGTGGTTTTTCAACACTAACACAAGTGCAAAAAGTGGTTTTTCAACACTAACACAAGTGCGAAAAGTGTTTTTTCCACACTAATACAAGTGCAAAAGTGGTTTCCTGCACCAACACAAGTGCGAAAAGTGGTTTTTCAACACTAACACAAGTGCGAAAAGTGGTTTTTCAAGACTAACACAAGTGCGAAAAGTGGTTTTTCAACACTAACACAAGTGCGAAAAGTGGTTTTTCCACACTAATACAAGTGTAAAATTGGTTTCCTGCACCAACACAAGTGCGAAAAGTGGTTTTTCAACACTAACACAAGTGCGAAAAGTGGTTTTTCGACACTATCACAAGTGCAAAAAGTGTTTTTTCCACACTAATACAAGTGCAAAAGTGGTTTCCTGCACCAACACAAGTGCGAAAAGTGGTTTTTCAACACTAACACAAGTGCGAAAAGTGGTTTTTCAACACTAACACAAGTGCGAAAAGTAGTGTTTCAACACTATCACAAGTGCAAAAAGTGATTTTTCCACACTAATACAAGTGCAAAAGTGGTTTCCTGCACCAACACAGGTGCGAAAAGTGGTTTTTGAACACTAACACAAGTGCGAAAAGTGGTTTTTCAACACTATCACAAGTGCAAAAAGTGTTTTTCCACACTAATACAAGTGCAAAAGTGGTTTCCTGCACCAACACAAGTGCGAAAAGTGGTTTTTCAACACTAACACAAGTGCGAAAAGTGGATTTTCAACACTAACACAAGTGCGAAAAGTGGTTTTCCACACTAATACAAGTGCAAAAGTGGTTTCCTGCACCAACACAAGTGCGAAAAGTGGTTTTTCAACACTAACACAAGTGCGAAAAGTGGTTTTTCAACACTAACACAAGTGCAAAAGTGGTTTCCTGCACCAACACAAGTGCGAAAAGTGGTTTTTCAACACTAACACAAGTGCGAAAAGTGGTTTTTCAACACTAACACAAGTGCGAAAAGTGGTGTTTCAACACTATCACAAGTGCAAAAAGTGTTTTTTCCACACTAATACAAGTGCAAAAGTGGTTTCCTGCACCAACACAAGTGCGAAAAGTGGTTTTTCAACACTAACACAAGTGCGAAAAGTGGTTTTTCAACACTATCACAAGTGCAAAAAGTGTTTTTTCCACACTAATACAAGTGCAAAAGTGGTTTCCTGCACCAACACAAGTGCGAAAAGTGGTTTTTCAACACTAACACAAGTGCGAAAAGTGGTTTTTCAACACTAACACAAGTGCGAAAAGTGGTTTTTCAACACTAACACAAGTGCGAAAAGTGGTTTTTTCCACACTAATACAAGTGCAAAAGTGGTTTCCTGCACCAACACAAGTGCGAAAAGTGTTTTTTCAACACTAACATAAGTGCGAAAAGTGGTTTTTCAACACTATCACAAGTGCAAAAAGTGTTTTTTCCACACTAATACAAGTGCAAAAGTGGTTTCCTGCACCAACACAAGTGCGAAAAGTGGTTTTTCAACACTAACACAAGTGCGAAAAGTGGTTTTTCAACACTAACACAAGTGCGAAAAGTGGTTTTCCACACTAATACAAGTGCAAAAGTGGTTTCCTGCACCAACACAAGTGCGAAAAGTGGTTTTTCAACACTAACACAAGTGCAAAAAGTGGTTTTTCAACACTAACACAAGTGCAAAAAGTGGTTTTTCCACACTAATACAAGTGCAAAAGTGGTTTCCTGCACCAACACAAGTGCGAAAAGTGGTTTTTCAACACTAACACAAGTGCGAAAAGTGGTTTTTCAACACTAACACAAGTGCAAAAAGTGGTTTTTCAACACTAACACAAGTGCGAAAAGTGGTTTTTCCACACTAATACAAGTGCAAAAGTGGTTTCCTGCACCAACACAAGTGCGAAAAGTGGTTTTTCAACACTAACACAAGTGCAAAAAGTGGTTTTTCAACACTAACACAAGTGCGAAAAGTGGTTTCTCCACACTAATACAAGTGCAAAAGTGGTTTCCTGCACCAACACAAGTTCGAAAAGTGGTTTTTCAACACTAACACAAGTGCGAAAAGTGGTTTTTCAACACTAACACAAGTGCGAAAAGTGGTTTTTCAACACTAACACAAGTGCGAAAAGTGGTTATTCCACACTAATACAAGTGCAAAAGTGGTTTCCTGCACCAACACAAGTGCAAAAAGTGGTTTTTCAACTCTAACACAAGTGCGAAAAGTGGTTTTCCACACTAATACAAGTGCAAAAGTGGTTTCCTGCACCAGCACAAGTGCGAAAAGTGGTTTTTCAACACTAACACAAGTGCGAAAAGTGGTTTTTCAACACTATCACAAATGCAAAAAGTGTTTTTTCCACACTAATACAAGTGCAAAAGTAGTTTCCTGCACCAACACAAGTGCGAAAAGTGGTTTTTCAACACTAACACAAGTGCAAAAAGTGGTTTTTCAACACTAACACAAGTGCGAAAAGTGTTTTTTCCACACTAATACAAGTGCAAAAGTGGTTTCCTGCACCAACACAAGTGCGAAAAGTGGTTTTTCAACACTAACACAAGTGCGAAAAGTGGTTTTTCAAGACTAACACAAGTGTGAAAAGTGGTTTTTCAACACTAACACAAGTGCGAAAAGTGGTTTTTCCACACTAATACAAGTGAAAAAGTGGTTTCCTGCACCAACACAAGTGCGAAAAGTGGTTTTTCAACACTAACACAAGTGCGAAAAGTGGTTTTTCAACACTATCACAAATGCAAAAAGTGTTTTTTCCACACTAATACAAGTGCAAAAGTGGTTTCCTGCACCAACACAAGTGCGAAAAGTGGTTTTTCAACACTAACACAAGTGCGAAAAGTGGTTTTTCAACACTAACACAAGTGCGAAAAGTGGTGTTTCAACACTATCACAAGTGCAAAAAGTATTTTTTCCACACTAATACAAGTGCAAAAGTGGTTTCCTGCACCAACACAAGTGCGAAAAGTGGTTTTTCAACACTAACACAAGTGTGAAAAGTGGTTTTTCAACACTATCACAAGTGCAAAAAGTGTTTTTTCCACACTAATACAAGTGCAAAAGTGGTTTCCTGCACCAACACAAGTGCGAAAAGTGGTTTTTCAACACTAACACAAGTGCGAAAAGTGGATTTTCAACACTAACACAAGTGCGAAAAGTGGTTTTTCCACACTAATACAAGTGCAAAAGTGGTTTCCTGCACCAACACAAGTGCGAAAAGTGGTTTTTCAACACTAACACAAGTGCGAAAAGTGGTTTTTCAAGACTAACACAAGTGCAAAAAGTGGTTTTTCAACACTATCACAAATGCAAAAAGTGTTTTTTCCACACTAATACAAGTGCAAAAGTAGTTTCCTGCACCAACACAAGTGCGAAAAGTGGTTTTTCAACACTAACACAAGTGCAAAAAGTGGTTTTTCAACACTAACACAAGTGCGAAAAGTGTTTTTTCCACACTAATACAAGTGCAAAAGTGGTTTCCTGCACCAACACAAGTGCGAAAAGTGGTTATTCAACACTAACACAAGTGCGAAAAGTGGTTTTTCAAGACTAACACAAGTGCGAAAAGTGGTTTTTCAACACTAACACAAGTGCGAAAAGTGGTTTTTCCACACTAATACAAGTGCAAAAGTGGTTTCCTGCACCAACACAAGTGCGAAAAGTGGTTTTTCAACACTAACACAAGTGCGAAAAGTGGTTTTTCAACACTAACACAAGTGCGAAAAGTGGTTTTCCACACTAATACAAGTGCAAAAGTGGTTTCCTGCACCAACACAAGTGCGAAAAGTGGTTTTTCAACACTAACACAAGTGCAAAAAGTGGTTTTTCAACACTAACACAAGTGCGAAAAGTGGTTTTTCCACACTAATACAAGTGCAAAAGTGGTTTCCTGCACCAACACAAGTTCGAAAAGTGGTTTTTCAACACTAACACAAGTGCGAAAAGATTTTTTTCAACACTAACACAAGTGCGAAAAGTGGTTTTTCAACACTATCACAAGTGCAAAAAGTGTTTTTTCCACACTAATACAAGTGCAAAAGAGGTTTCCTGCACCAACACAAGTGCGAAAAGTGGTTTTTCAACACTAACACAAGTGCGAAAAGTGGTTTTTCAACACTAACACAAGTGCGAAAAGTGGTTTTTCAACACTAACACAAGTGCGAAAAGTGGTTTTTCCACACTAATACAAGTGCAAAATTGGTTTCCTGCACCAACACAAGTGCGAAAAGTGGTTTTTCAACACTAACACAAGTGCGAAAAGTGGTTTTTCAAGACTAACACAAGTGCGAAAAGTGGTTTTTCAACACTAACACAAGTGCGAAAAGTGGTTTTTCCACACTAATACAAGTGCAAAATTGGTTTCCTGCACCAACACAAGTGCGAAAAGTGGTTTTTCAACACTAACACAAGTGTGAAAAGTGGTTTTTCAACACTATCACAAGTGCAAAAAGTGTTTTTTCCACACTAATACAAGTGCAAAAGTGGTTTCCTGCACCAACACAGGTGCGAAAAGTGGTTTTTCAACACTAACACAAGTGCGAAAAGTGGTTTTTCAACACTATCACAAGTACAAAAAGTGTTTTTCCACACTAATACAAGTGCAAAAGTGGTTTCCTGCACCAACACAAGTGCGAAAAGTGGTTTTTCAACACTAACACAAGTGCGAAAAGTGGATTTTCAACACTAACACAAGTGCGAAAAGTGGTTTTCCACACTAATACAAGTGCAAAAGTGGTTTCCTGCACCAACACAAGTGCGAAAAGTGGTTTTTCAACACTAACACAAGTGCGAAAAGTGGTTTTTCAACACTAACACAAGTGCAAAAGTGGTTTCCTGCACCAACACAAGTGCGAAAAGTGGTTTTTCAACACTAACACAAGTGCGAAAAGTGGTTTTTCAACACTAACACAAGTGCGAAAAGTGGTGTTTCAACACTATCACAAGTGCAAAAAGTGTTTTTTCCACACTAATACAAGTGCAAAAGTGGTTTCCTGCACCAACACAAGTGCGAAAAGTGGTTTTTCAACACTAACACAAGTGCGAAAAGTGGTTTTTCAACACTATCACAAGTGCAAAAAGTGTTTTTCCACACTAATACAAGTGCAAAAGTGGTTTCCTGCACCAACACAAGTGCGAAAAGTGGTTTTTCAACACTAACACAAGTGCGAAAAGTGGTTTTTCAACACTATCACAAGTGCAAAAAGTGTTTTTTCCACACTAATACAAGTGCAAAAGTGGTTTCCTGCACCAACACAAGTGCGAAAAGTGGTTTTTCAACACTAACACAAGTGCGAAAAGTGGTTTTTCAACACGAACACAAGTGCGAAAAGTGGTTTTTCAACACTACCACAAGTGCAAAAAGTGTTTTTTCCACACTAATACAAGTGCAAAAGTGGTTTCCTGCACCAACACAAGTGCGAAAAGTGGTTTTTCAACACAACACAAGTGCGAAAAGTGGTTTTTCAACACTATCACAAGTGCAAAAAGTGTTTTTTCCACACTAATACAAGTGCAAAAGTCGTTTCCTG
This sequence comes from Myxine glutinosa, assembly GCF_964187855.1. Lineage (NCBI taxonomy): Eukaryota > Metazoa > Chordata > Myxini > Myxiniformes > Myxinidae > Myxine > Myxine glutinosa. The sequence continues at coordinate 57,135 of NW_027616498.1, read as the reverse complement.
CACCAACACAAGTGCGAAAAGTGGTTTTCAACACTAACACAAGTGCGGAAAGTGGTTTTTCAACACTAACACAAGTGCGAAAAGTGTTTTTTCCACACTAATACAAGTGCAAAAGTGGTTTCCTGCACCAACACAAGTGCGAAAAGTGGTTTTTCAACACTAACACAAGTGCGAAAAGTGGTTTTTCAACACTAACACAAGTGCGAAAAGTGGTTTTTCAACACTAACACAAGTGCGAAAAGTGGTTTTTTTCCACACTAATACAAGTGCAAAAGTGGTTTCCTGCACCAACACAAGTGCGAAAAGTGGTTTTTCAACACTAACACAAGTGCGAAAAGTGGTTTTTCAACACTAACACAAGTGCGAAAAGTGGTTTTTCAACACTAACACAAGTGCGAAAAGTGGTTTTTCCACACTAATACAAGTGCAAAAGTGGTTTCCTGCACCAACACAAGTGCGAAAAGTGTTTTTTCAACACTAACATAAGTGCGAAAAGTGGTTTTTCAACACTATCACAAGTGCAAAAAGTGTTTTTTCCACACTAATACAAGTGCAAAAGTGGTTTCCTGCACCAACACAAGTGCGAAAAGTGGTTTTTCAACACTAACACAAGTGCGAAAAGTGGTTTTTCAACACTAACACAAGTGCGAAAAGTGGTTTTCCACACTAATACAAGTGCAAAAGTGGTTTCCTGCACCAACACAAGTGCGAAAAGTGGTTTTTCAACACTAACACAAGTGCAAAAAGTGGTTTTTCAACACTAACACAAGTGCGAAAAGTGGTTTTTCCACACTAATACAAGTGCAAAAGTGGTTTCCTGCACCAACACAAGTTCGAAAAGTGGTTTTTCAACACTAACACAAGTGCGAAAAGTGTTTTTTCAACACTAACACAAGTGCGAAAAGTGGTTTTTCAACACTATCACAAGTGCAAAAAGTGTTTTTTCCACACTAATACAAGTGCAAAAGAGGTTTCCTGCACCAACACAAGTGCGAAAAGTGGTTTTTCAACACTAACACAAGTGCGAAAAGTGGTTTTTCAACACTAACACAAGTGCAAAAAGTGGTTTTTCAACACTAACACAAGTCGAAAAGTGGTTTTTCCACACTAATACAAGTGCAAAAGTGGTTTCCTGCACCAACACAAGTGCGAAAAGTGGTTTTTCAACACTAACACAAGTGCAAAAAGTGGTTTTTCAACACTAACACAAGTGCGAAAAGTGGTTTTTCCACACTAATACAAGTGCAAAAGTGGTTTCCTGCACCAACACAAGTTCGAAAAGTGGTTTTTCAACACTAACACAAGTGCGAAAAGTGGTTTTTCAACACTAACACAAGTGCGAAAAGTGGTTTTTCAACACTAACACAAGTGCGAAAAGTGGTTATTCCACACTAATACAAGTGCAAAAGTGGTTTCCTGCACCAACACAAGTGCAAAAAGTGGTTTTTCAACTCTAACACAAGTGCAAAAAGTGGTTTTCCACACTAATACAAGTGCAAAAGTGGTTTCCTGCACCAGCACAAGTGCGAAAAGTGGTTTTTCAACACTAACACAAGTGCGAAAAGTGGTTTTTCAACACTATCACAAATGCAAAAAGTGTTTTTTCCACACTAATACAAGTGCAAAAGTAGTTTCCTGCACCAACACAAGTGCGAAAAGTGGTTTTTCAACACTAACACAAGTGCAAAAAGTGGTTTTTCAACACTAACACAAGTGCGAAAAGTGTTTTTTCCACACTAATACAAGTGCAAAAGTGGTTTCCTGCACCAACACAAGTGCGAAAAGTGGTTTTTCAACACTAACACAAGTGCAAAAAGTGGTTTTTCAAGACTAACACAAGTGCGAAAAGTGGTTTTTCAACACTAACACAAGTGCGAAAAGTGGTTTTTCCACACTAATACAAGTGAAAAAGTGGTTTCCTGCACCAACACAAGTGCGAAAAGTGGTTTTTCAACACTAACACAAGTGCGAAAAGTGGTTTTTCAACACTATCACAAGTGCAAAAAGTGTTTTTTCCACACTAATACAAGTGCAAAAGTGGTTTCCTGCACCAACACAAGTGCGAAAAGTGGTTTTTCAACACTAACACAAGTGCAAAAAGTGGTTTTTCAACACTAACACAAGTGCGAAAAGTGGTGTTTCAACACTATCACAAGTGCAAAAAGTGTTTTTTCCACACTAATACAAGTGCAAAAGTGGTTTCCTGCACCAACACAAGTGCGAAAAGTGGTTTTTCAACACTAACACAAGTGCGAAAAGTGGATTTTCAACACTAACACAGGTGCGAAAAGTGGTTTTTCCACACTAATACAAGTGCAAAAGTGGTTTCCTGCACCAACACAAGTGCGAAAAGTGGTTTTTCAACACTAACACAAGTGCGAAAAGTGGTTTTTCAAGACTAACACAAGTGCGAAAAGTGGTTTTTCAACACTATCACAAATGCAAAAAGTGTTTTTTCCACACTAATACAAGGGCAAAAGTAGTTTCCTGCACCAACACAAGTGCGAAAAGTGGTTTTTCAACACTAACACAAGTGCAAAAAGTGGTTTTTCAACACTAACACAAGTGCGAAAAGTGTTTTTTCCACACTAATACAAGTGCAAAAGTGGTTTCCTGCACCAACACAAGTGCGAAAAGTGGTTTTTCAACACTAACACAAGTGCGAAAAGTGGTTTTTCAAGACTAACACAAGTGCGAAAAGTGGTTTTTCAACACTAACACAAGTGCGAAAAGTGGTTTTTCCACACTAATACAAGTGCAAAATTGGTTTCCTGCACCAACACAAGTGCGAAAAGTGGTTTTTCAACACTAACACAAGTGCGAAAAGTGGTTTTTCAACACTATCACAAGTGCAAAAAGTGTTTTTTCCACACTAATACAAGTACAAAAGTGGTTTCCTGCACCAACACAAGTGCGAAAAGTGGTTTTTCAACACTAACACAAGTGCGAAAAGTGGTTTTTCAACACTAACACAAGTGCGAAAAGTGGTGTTTCAACACTATCACAAGTGCAAAAAGTGTTTTTTCCACACTAATACAAGTGCAAAAGTGGTTTCCTGCACCAACACAGGTGCGAAAAGTGGTTTTTCAACACTAACACAAGTGCGAAAAGTGGTTTTTCAACACTATCACAAGTGCAAAAAGTGTTTTTCCACACTAATACAAGTGCAAAAGTGGTTTCTTGCACCAACACAAGTGCGAAAAGTGGTTTTTCAACACTAACACAAGTGCGAAAAGTGGATTTTCAACACTAACACTAGTGCGAAAAGTGGTTTTCCACACTAATACAAGTGCAAAAGTGGTTTCCTGCACCAACACAAGTGCGAAAAGTGGTTTTTCAACACTAACACAAGTGCGAAAAGTGGTTTTTCAACACTAACACAAGTGCAAAAGTGGTTTCCTGCACCAACACAAGTGCGAAAAGTGGTTTTTCAACACTAACACAAGTGCGAAAAGTGGTTTTTCAACACTAACACAAGTGCGAAAAGTGGTGTTTCAACACTATCACAAGTGCAAAAAGTGTTTTTTCCACACTAATACAAGTGCAAAAGTGGTTTCCTGCACCAACACAAGTGCGAAAAGTGGTTTTCAACACTAACACAAGTGCGAAAAGTGGTTTTTCAACACTATCACAAGTGCAAAAAGTGTTTTTCCACACTAATACAAGTGCAAAAGTGGTTTCCTGCACCAACACAAGTGCGAAAAGTGGTTTTTCAACACTAACACAAGTGCGAAAAGTGGTTTTTCAACACTATCACAAGTGCAAAAAGTGTTTTTTCCACACTAATACAAGTGCAAAAGTGGTTTCCTGCACCAACACAAGTGCGAAAAGTGGTTTTTCAACACTAACACAAGTGCGAAAAGTGGTTTTTCAACACTAACACAAGTGCGAAAAGTGGTTTTTCAACACTACCACAAGTGCAAAAAGTGTTTTTTCCACACTAATACAAGTGCAAAAGTGGTTTCCTGCACCAACACAAGTGCGAAAAGTGGTTTTTCAACACAACACAAGTGCGAAAAGTGGTTTTTCAACACTATCACAAGTGCAAAAAGTGTTTTTTCCACACTAATACAAGTGCAAAAGTCGTTTCCTGCACCAACACAAGTGCGAAAAGTGGTTTTCAACACTAACACAAGTGCGGAAAGTGGTTTTTCAACACTAACACAAGTGCGAAAAGTGTTTTTTCCACACTAATACAAGTGCAAAAGTGGTTTCCTGCACCAACACAAGTGCGAAAAGTGGTTTTTCAACACTAACACAAGTGCGAAAAGTGGTTTTTCAACACTAACACAAGTGCGAAAAGTGGTTTTTCAACACTAACACAAGTGCGAAAAGTGGTTTTTTCCACACTAATACAAGTGCAAAAGTGGTTTCCTGCACCAACACAAGTGCGAAAAGTGTTTTTTCAACACTAACATAAGTGCGAAAAGTGGTTTTTCAACACTATCACAAGTGCAAAAAGTGTTTTTTCCACACTAATACAAGTGCAAAAGTGGTTTCCTGCACCAACACAAGTGCGAAAAGTGGTTTTTCAACACTAACACAAGTGCGAAAAGTGGTTTTTCAACACTAACACAAGTGCGAAAAGTGGTTTTCCACACTAATACAAGTGCAAAAGTGGTTTCCTGCACCAACACAAGTGCGAAAAGTGGTTTTTCAACACTAACACAAGTGCAAAAAGTGGTTTTTCAACACTAACACAAGTGCGAAAAGTGGTTTTTCCACACTAATACAAGTGCAAAAGTGGTTTCCTGCACCAACACAAGTTCGAAAAGTGGTTTTTCAACACTAACACAAGTGCGAAAAGTGTTTTTTCAACACTAACACAAGTGCAAAAAGTGGTTTTTCAACACTATCACAAGTGCAAAAAGTGTTTTTTCCACACTAATACAAGTGCAAAAGAGGTTTCCTGCACCAACACAAGTGCGAAAAGTGGTTTTTCAACACTAACACAAGTGCGAAAAGTGGTTTTTCAACACTAACACAAGTGCAAAAAGTGGTTTTTCAACACTAACACAAGTGCGAAAAGTGGTTTTACCACACTAATACAAGTGCAAAAGTGGTTTCCTGCACCAACACAAGTGCAAAAAGTGGTTTTTCAACACTAACACAAGTGCAAAAAGTGGTTTTTCAACACTAACACAAGTGCGAAAAGTGGTTTCTCCACACTAATACAAGAGCAAAAGTGGTTTCCTGCACCAACACAAGTGCGAAAAGTGGTTTTTCAACACTAACACAAGTGCGAAAAGTGGTTTTTCAACACTAACACAAGTGCGAAAAGTGGTTTTTCAACACTAACACAAGTGCGAAAAGTGGTTTTTCCACACTAATACAAGTGCAAAAGTGGTTTCCTGCACCAACACAAGTGCGAAAAGTGTTTTTTCAACACTAACATAAGTGCGAAAAGTGGTTTTTCAACACTATCACAAGTGCAAAAAGTGTTTTTTCCACACTAATACAAGTGCAAAAGTGGTTTCCTGCACCAACACAAGTGCGAAAAGTGGTTTTTCAACACTAACACAAGTGCGAAAAGTGGTTTTTCAACACTAACACAAGTGCCAAAAGTGGTTTTCCACACTAATACAAGTGCAAAAGTGGTTTCCTGCACCAACACAAGTGCGAAAAGTGGTTTTTCAACACTAACACAAGTGCGAAAAGTGGTTTTTCAACACTAACACAAGTGCAAAAAGTGGTTTTTCAACACTAACACAAGTGCGAAAAGTGTTTTTTCCACACTAATACAAGTGAAAAAGTGGTTTCCTGCACCAACACAAGTGCGAAAAGTGGTTTTTCAACACTAACACAAGTGCGAAAAGTGGTTTTTCAACACTAACACAAGTGCGAAAAGTGGTTTTTCAACACTAACACAAGTGCGAAAAGTGGTTTTTCCACACTAATACAAGTGCAAAAGTGGTTTCCTGCACCAACACAAGTGCGAAAAGTGTTTTTTCAACACTAACATAAGTGCGAAAAGTGGTTTTTCAACACTATCACAAGTGCAAAAAGTGTTTTTTCCACACTAATACAAGTGCAAAAGTGGTTTCCTGCACCAACACAAGTGCGAAAAGTGGTTTTTCAACACTAACACAAGTGCGAAAAGTGGTTTTTCAACACTAACACAAGTGCGAAAAGTGGTTTTCCACACTAATACAAGTGCAAAAGTGGTTTCCTGCACCAACACAAGTGCGAAAAGTGGTTTTTCAACACTAACACAAGTGCAAAAAGTGGTTTTTCAACACTAACACAAGTGCGAAAAGTGGTTTTTCCACACTAATACAAGTGCAAAAGTGGTTTCCTGCACCAACACAAGTTCGAAAAGTGGTTTTTCAACACTAACACAAGTGCGAAAAGTGTTTTTTCAACACTAACACAAGTGCGAAAAGTGGTTTTTCAACACTATCACAAGTGCAAAAAGTGTTTTTTCCACACTAATACAAGTGCAAAAGAGGTTTCCTGCACCAACACAAGTGCGAAAAGTGGTTTTTCAACACTAACACAAGTGCGAAAAGTGGTTTTTCAACACTAACACAAGTGCAAAAAGTGGTTTTTCAACACTAACACAAGTGCGAAAAGTGGTTTTTCCACACTAATACAAGTGCAAAAGTGGTTTCCTGCACCAACACAAGTGCGAAAAGTGGTTTTTCAACACTAACACAAGTGCAAAAAGTGGTTTTTCAACACTAACACAAGTGCGAAAAGTGGTTTTTCCACACTAATACAAGTGCAAAAGTGGTTTCCTGCACCAACACAAGTTCGAAAAGTGGTTTTTCAACACTAACACAAGTGCGAAAAGTGGTTTTTCAACACTAACACAAGTGCGAAAAGTGGTTTTTCAACACTAACACAAGTGCGAAAAGTGGTTATTCCACACTAATACAAGTGCAAAAGTGGTTTCCTGCACCAACACAAGTGCAAAAAGTGGTTTTTCAACTCTAACACAAGTGCGAAAAGTGGTTTTCCACACTAATACAAGTGCAAAAGTGGTTTCCTGCACCAGCACAAGTGCGAAAAGTGGTTTTTCAACACTAACACAAGTGCGAAAAGTGGTTTTTCAACACTATCACAAATGCAAAAAGTGTTTTTTCCACACTAATACAAGTGCAAAAGTAGTTTCCTGCACCAACACAAGTGCGAAAAGTGGTTTTTCAACACTAACACAAGTGCAAAAAGTGGTTTTTCAACACTAACACAAGTGCGAAAAGTGTTTTTTCCACACTAATACAAGTGCAAAAGTGGTTTCCTGCACCAACACAAGTGCGAAAAGTGGTTTTTCAACACTAACACAAGTGCAAAAAGTGGTTTTTCAAGACTAACACAAGTGCGAAAAGTAGTTTTTCAACACTAACACAAGTGCGAAAAGTGGTTTTTCCACACTAATACAAGTGAAAAAGTGGTTTCCTGCACCAACACAAGTGCGAAAAGTGGTTTTTCAACACTAACACAAGTGCGAAAAGTGGTTTTTCAACACTATCACAAGTGCAAAAAGTGTTTTTTCCACACTAATACAAGTGCAAAAGTGGTTTCCTGCACCAACACAAGTGCGAAAAGTGGTTTTTCAACACTAACACAAGTGCGAAAAGTGGTTTTTCAACACTAACACAAGTGCGAAAAGTGGTGTTTCAACACTATCACAAGTGCAAAAAGTGTTTTTTCCACACTAATACAAGTGCAAAAGTGGTTTCCTGCACCAACACAAGTGCGAAAAGTGGTTTTTCAACACTAACACAAGTGCGAAAAGTGGTTTTTCAACACTATCACAAGTGCAAAAAGTGTTTTTTCCACACTAATACAAGTGCAAAAGTGGTTTCCTGCACCAACACAAGTGCGAAAAGTGGTTTTTCAACACTAACACAAGTGCGAAAAGTGATTTTCAACACTAACACAAGTGCGAAAAGTGGTTTTTCCACACTAATACAAGTGCAAAAGTGGTTTCCTGCACCAACACAAGTGCGAAAAGTGGTTTTTCAACACTAACACAAGTGCGAAAAGTGGTTTTTCAAGACTAACACAAGTGCGAAAAGTGGTTTTTCAACACTATCACAAATGCAAAAAGTGTTTTTTCCACACTAATACAAGTGCAAAAGTAGTTTCCTGCACCAACACAAGTGCGAAAAGTGGTTTTTCAACACTAACACAAGTGCAAAAAGTGGTTTTTCAACACTAACACAAGTGCGAAAAGTGGTTTTTCCACACTAATACAAGTGCAAAAGTGGTTTCCTGCACCAACACAAGTGCGAAAAGTGGTTTTTCAACACTAACACAAGTGCGAAAAGTGGTTTTTCAAGACTAACACAAGTGCGAAAAGTGGTTTTTCAACACTAACACAAGTGCGAAAAGTGGTTTTTCCACACTAATACAAGTGTAAAATTGGTTTCCTGCACCAACACAAGTGTGAAAAGTGGTTTTTCAACACTAACACAAGTGCGAAAAGTGGTTTTTCGACACTATCACAAGTGCAAAAAGTGTTTTTTCCACACTAATACAAGTGCAAAAGTGGTTTCCTGCACCAACACAAGTGCGAAAAGTGGTTTTTCAACACTAACACAAGTGCGAAAAGTGGTTTTTCAACACTAACACAAGTGCGAAAAGTAGTGTTTCAACACTATCACAAGTGCAAAAAGTGATTTTTCCACACTAATACAAGTGCAAAAGTGGTTTCCTGCACCAACACAGGTGCGAAAAGTGGTTTTTGAACACTAACACAAGTGCGAAAAGTGGTTTTTCAACACTATCACAAGTGCAAAAAGTGTTTTTCCACACTAATACAAGTGCAAAAGTGGTTTCCTGCACCAACACAAGTGCGAAAAGTGGTTTTTCAACACTAACACAAGTGCGAAAAGTGGATTTTCAACACTAACACAAGTGCGAAAAGTGGTTTTCCACACTAATACAAGTGCAAAAGTGGTTTCCTGCACCAACACAAGTGCGAAAAGTGGTTTTTCAACACTAACACAAGTGCGAAAAGTGGTTTTTCAACACTAACACAAGTGCAAAAGTGGTTTCCTGCACCAACACAAGTGCGAAAAGTGGTTTTTCAACACTAACACAAGTGCGAAAAGTGGTTTTTCAACACTAACACAAGTGCGAAAAGTGGTGTTTCAACACTATCACAAGTGCAAAAAGTGTTTTTTCCACACTAATACAAGTGCAAAAGTGGTTTCCTGCACCAACACAAGTGCGAAAAGTGGTTTTTCAACACTAACACAAGTGCGAAAAGTGGTTTTTCAACACTATCACAAGTGCAAAAAGTGTTTTTTCCACACTAATACAAGTGCAAAAGTGGTTTCCTGCACCAACACAAGTGCGAAAAGTGGTTTTTCAACACTAACACAAGTGCGAAAAGTGGTTTTTCAACACTAACACAAGTGCGAAAAGTGGTTTTTCAACACTAACACAAGTGCGAAAAGTGGTTTTTTCCACACTAATACAAGTGCAAAAGTGGTTTCCTGCACCAACACAAGTGCGAAAAGTGTTTTTCAACACTAACATAAGTGCGAAAAGTGGTTTTTCAACACTATCACAAGTGCAAAAAGTGTTTTTTCCACACTAATACAAGTGCAAAAGTGGTTTCCTGCACCAACACAAGTGCGAAAAGTGGTTTTTCAACACTAACACAAGTGCGAAAAGTGGTTTTTCAACACTAACACAAGTGCGAAAAGTGGTTTTCCACACTAATACAAGTGCAAAAGTGGTTTCCTGCACCAACACAAGTGCGAAAAGTGGTTTTTCAACACTAACACAAGTGCAAAAAGTGGTTTTTCAACACTAACACAAGTGCGAAAAGTGGTTTTTCCACACTAATACAAGTGCAAAAGTGGTTTCCTGCACCAACACAAGTGCGAAAAGTGTTTTTTCAACACTAACACAAGTGCGAAAAGTGGTTTTTCAACACTAACACAAGTGCAAAAAGTGGTTTTTCAACACTAACACAAGTGCGAAAAGTGGTTTTTCCACACTAATACAAGTGCAAAAGTGGTTTCCTGCACCAACACAAGTGCGAAAAGTGGTTTTTCAACACTAACACAAGTGCAAAAAGTGGTTTTTCAACACTAACACAAGTGCGAAAAGTGGTTTCTCCACACTAATACAAGTGCAAAAGTGGTTTCCTGCACCAACACAAGTTCGAAAAGTGGTTTTTCAACACTAACACAAGTGCGAAAAGTGGTTTTTCAACACTAACACAAGTGCGAAAAGTGGTTTTTCAACACTAACACAAGTGCGAAAAGTGGTTATTCCACACTAATACAAGTGCAAAAGTGGTTTCCTGCACCAACACAAGTGCAAAAAGTGGTTTTTCAACTCTAACACAAGTGCGAAAAGTGGTTTTCCACACTAATACAAGTGCAAAAGTGGTTTCCTGCACCAGCACAAGTGCGAAAAGTGGTTTTTCAACACTAACACAAGTGCGAAAAGTGGTTTTTCAACACTATCACAAATGCAAAAAGTGTTTTTTCCACACTAATACAAGTGCAAAAGTAGTTTCCTGCACCAACACAAGTGCGAAAAGTGGTTTTTCAACACTAACACAAGTGCAAAAAGTGGTTTTTCAACACTAACACAAGTGCAAAAATTGGTTTTTCAACACTAACACAAGTGCGAAAAGTGGTTTTTCCACACTAATACAAGTGAAAAAGTGGTTTCCTGCACCAACACAAGTGCGAAAAGTGGTTTTTCAACACTAACACAAGTGCGAAAAGTGGTTTTTCAACACTATCACAAGTGCAAAAAGTGTTTTTTCCACACTAATACAAGTGCAAAAGTGGTTTCCTGCACCAACACAAGTGCGAAAAGTGGTTTTTCAACACTAACACAAGTGCGAAAAGTGGTTTTTCAACACTAACACAAGTGCGAAAAGTGGTGTTTCAACACTATCACAAGTGCAAAAAGTGTTTTTTCCACACTAATACAAGTGCAAAAGTGGTTTCCTGCACCAACACAAGTGCGAAAAGTGGTTTTTCAACACTAACACAAGTGCGAAAAGTGGTTTTTCAACACTATCACAAGTGCAAAAAGTGTTTTTTCCACACTAATACAAGTGCAAAAGTGGTTTCCTGCACCAACACAAGTGCGAAAAGTGGTTTTTCAACACTAACACAAGTGCGAAAAGTGGATTTTCAACACTAACACAAGTGCGAAAAGTGGTTTTTCCACACTAATACAAGTGCAAAAGTGGTTTCCTGCACCAACACAAGTGCGAAAAGTGGTTTTTCAACACTAACACAAGTGCGAAAAGTGGTTTTTCAAGACTAACACAAGTGCGAAAAGTGGTTTTTCAACACTATCACAAATGCAAAAAGTGTTTTTTCCACACTAATACAAGTGCAAAAGTAGTTTCCTGCACCAACACAAGTGCGAAAAGTGGTTTTTCAACACTAACACAAGTGCAAAAAGTGGTTTTTCAACACTAACACAAGTGCGAAAAGTGTTTTTTCCACACTAATACAAGTGCAAAAGTGGTTTCCTGCACCAACACAAGTGCGAAAAGTGGTTTTTCAACACTAACACAAGTGCGAAAAGTGGTTTTTCAAGACTAACACAAGTGCGAAAAGTGGTTTTTCAACACTAACACAAGTGCGAAAAGTGGTTTTTCCACACTAATACAAGTGTAAAATTGGTTTCCTGCACCAACACAAGTGCGAAAAGTGGTTTTTCAACACTAACACAAGTGCGAAAAGTGGTTTTTCGACACTATCACAAGTGCAAAAAGTGTTTTTTCCACACTAATACAAGTGCAAAAGTGGTTTCCTGCACCAACACAAGTGCGAAAAGTGGTTTTTCAACACTAACACAAGTGCGAAAAGTGGTTTTTCAACACTAACACAAGTGCGAAAAGTAGTGTTTCAACACTATCACAAGTGCAAAAAGTGATTTTTCCACACTAATACAAGTGCAAAAGTGGTTTCCTGCACCAACACAGGTGCGAAAAGTGGTTTTTGAACACTAACACAAGTGCGAAAAGTGGTTTTTCAACACTATCACAAGTGCAAAAAGTGTTTTTCCACACTAATACAAGTGCAAAAGTGGTTTCCTGCACCAACACAAGTGCGAAAAGTGGTTTTTCAACACTAACACAAGTGCAAAAAGTGGATTTTCAACACTAACACAAGTGCGAAAAGTGGTTTTCCACACTAATACAAGTGCAAAAGTGGTTTCCTGCACCAACACAAGTGCGAAAAGTGGTTTTTCAACACTAACACAAGTGCGAAAAGTGGTTTTTCAACACTAACACAAGTGCAAAAGTGGTTTCCTGCACCAACACAAGTGCGAAAAGTGGTTTTTCAACACTAACACAAGTGCGAAAAGTGGTTTTTCAACACTAACACAAGTGCGAAAAGTGGTGTTTCAACACTATCACAAGTGCAAAAAGTGTTTTTTCCACACTAATACAAGTGCAAAAGTGGTTTCCTGCACCAACACAAGTGCGAAAAGTGGTTTTTCAACACTAACACAAGTGCGAAAAGTGGTTTTTCAACACTATCACAAGTGCAAAAAGTGTTTTTTCCACACTAATACAAGTGCAAAAGTGGTTTCCTGCACCAACACAAGTGCGAAAAGTGGTTTTTCAACACTAACACAAGTGCGAAAAGTGGTTTTTCAACACTAACACAAGTGCGAAAAGTGGTTTTTCAACACTAACACAAGTGCGAAAAGTGGTTTTTTCCACACTAATACAAGTGCAAAAGTGGTTTCCTGCACCAACACAAGTGCGAAAAGTGTTTTTTCAACACTAACATAAGTGCGAAAAGTGGTTTTTCAACACTATCACAAGTGCAAAAAGTGTTTTTTCCACACTAATACAAGTGCAAAAGTGGTTTCCTGCACCAACACAAGTGCGAAAAGTGGTTTTTCAACACTAACACAAGTGCGAAAAGTGGTTTTTCAACACTAACACAAGTGCGAAAAGTGGTTTTCCACACTAATACAAGTGCAAAAGTGGTTTCCTGCACCAACACAAGTGCGAAAAGTGGTTTTTCAACACTAACACAAGTGCAAAAAGTGGTTTTTCAACACTAACACAAGTGCGAAAAGTGGTTTTTCCACACTAATACAAGTGCAAAAGTGGTTTCCTGCACCAACACAAGTGCGAAAAGTGGTTTTTCAACACTAACACAAGTGCGAAAAGTGGTTTTTCAACACTAACACAAGTGCAAAAAGTGGTTTTTCAACACTAACACAAGTGCGAAAAGTGGTTTTTCCACACTAATACAAGTGCAAAAGTGGTTTCCTGCACCAACACAAGTGCGAAAAGTGGTTTTTCAACACTAACACAAGTGCAAAAAGTGGTTTTTCAACACTAACACAAGTGCGAAAAGTGGTTTCTCCACACTAATACAAGTGCAAAAGTGGTTTCCTGCACCAACACAAGTTCGAAAAGTGGTTTTTCAACACTAACACAAGTGCGAAAAGTGGTTTTTCAACACTAACACAAGTGCGAAAAGTGGTTTTTCAACACTAACACAAGTGCGAAAAGTGGTTATTCCACACTAATACAAGTGCAAAAGTGGTTTCCTGCACCAACACAAGTGCGAAAAGTGGTTTTTCAACACTAACACAAGTGCGAAAAGTGGTTTTTCAACACTAACACAAGTGCGAAAAGTGGTTTTTCAACACTAACACAAGTGCGAAAAGTGGTTATTCCACACTAATACAAGTGCAAAAGTGGTTTCCTGCACCAACACAAGTGCGAAAAGTGGTTTTTCAACACTAACACAAGTGCAAAAAGTGGTTTTTCAACACTAACACAAGTGCGAAAAGTGTTTTTTCCACACTAATACAAGTGCAAAAGTGGTTTCCTGCACCAACACAAGTGCGAAAAGTGGTTTTTCAACACTAACACAAGTGCGAAAAGTGGTTTTTCAAGACTAACACAAGTGCGAAAAGTGGTTTTTCAACACTAACACAAGTGCGAAAAGTGGTTTTTCCACACTAATACAAGTGAAAAAGTGGTTTCCTGCACCAACACAAGTGCGAAAAGTGGTTTTTCAACACTAACACAAGTGCGAAAAGTGGTTTTTCAACACTATCACAAGTGCAAAAAGTGTTTTTTCCACACTAATACAAGTGCAAAAGTGGTTTCCTGCACCAACACAAGTGCGAAAAGTGGTTTTTCAACACTAACACAAGTGCGAAAAGTGGTTTTTCAACACTAACACAAGTGCGAAAAGTGGTGTTTCAACACTAATACAAGTGCAAAAGTGGTTTCCTGCACCAACACAAGTGCGAAAAGTGGTTTTTCAACACTAACACAAGTGCGAAAAGTGGTTTTTCAAGACTAACACAAGTGCGAAAAGTGGTTTTTCAACACTATCACAAATGCAAAAAGTGTTTTTTCCACACTAATACAAGTGCAAAAGTAGTTTCCTGCACCAACACAAGTGCGAAAAGTGGTTTTTCAACACTAACACAAGTGCAAAAAGTGGTTTTTCAACACTAACACAAGTGCGAAAAGTGTTTTTTCCACACTAATACAAGTGCAAAAGTGGTTTCCTGCACCAACACAAGTGCGAAAAGTGGTTTTTCAACACTAACACAAGTGCGAAAAGTGGTTTTTCAAGACTAACACAAGTGCGAAAAGTGGTTTTTCAACACTAACACAAGTGCGAAAAGTGGTTTTTCCACACTAATACAAGTGCAAAATTGGTTTCCTGCACCAACACAAGTGTGAAAAGTGGTTTTTCAACACTAACACAAGTGCGAAAAGTGGTTTTTCAACACTATCACAAGTGCAAAAAGTGTTTTTTCCACACTAATACAAGTGCAAAAGTGGTTTCCTGCACCAACACAAGTGCGAAAAGTGGTTTTTCAACACTAACACAAGTGCGAAAAGTGGTTTTTCAACACTAACACAAGTGCGAAAAGTGGTGTTTCAACACTATCACAAGTGCAAAAAGTGTTTTTTCCACACTAATACAAGTGCAAAAGTGGTTTCCTGCACCAACACAAGTGCGAAAAGTGGTTTTTCAACACTAACACAAGTGCGAAAAGTGGTTTTTCAACACTATCACAAGTGCAAAAAGTGTTTTTCCACACTAATACAAGTGCAAAAGTGGTTTCCTGCACCAACACAAGTGCGAAAAGTGGTTTTCCACACTAATACAAGTGCAAAAGTGGTTTCCTGCACCAACACAAGTGCGAAAAGTGGTTTTTCAACACTAACACAAGTGCGAAAAGTGGTTTTTCAACACTAACACAAGTGCAAAAGTGGTTTCCTGCACCAACACAAGTGCGAAAAGTGGTTTTTCAACACTAACACAAGTGCGAAAAGTGGTTTTTCAACACTAACACAAGTGCGAAAAGTGGTGTTTCAACACTATCACAAGTGCAAAAAGTGTTTTTTCCACACTAATACAAGTGCAAAAGTGGTTTCCTGCACCAACACAAGTGCGAAAAGTGGTTTTTCAACACTAACACAAGTGCGAAAAGTGGTTTTTCAACACTAACACAAGTGCAAAAAGTGGTTTTTCAACACTAACACAAGTGCGAAAAGTGGTTTTTCCACACTAATACAAGCGCAAAAGTGGTTTCCTGCACCAACACAAGTTCGAAAAGTGGTTTTTCAACACTAACACAAGTGCGAAAAGTGGTTTTTCAACACTAACACAAGTGCGAAAAGTGGTTTTTCAACACTAACACAAGTGCGAAAAGTGTTTTTTCCACACTAATACAAGTGCAAAAGTGGTTTCCTGCACCAACACAAGTGCAAAAAGTGGTTTTTCAACTCTAACACAAGTGCGAAAAGTGGTTTTCCACACTAATATAAGTGCAAAAGTGGTTTCCTGCACCAGCACAAGTGCGAAAAGTGGTTTTTCAACACTAACACAAGTGCGAAAAGTGGTTTTTCAACACTATCACAAATGCAAAAAGTGTTTTTTCCACACTAATACAAGTGCAAAAGTAGTTTCCTGCACCAACACAAGTGCGAAAAGTGGTTTTTCAACACTAACACAAGTGCAAAAAGTGGTTTTTCAACACTAACACAAGTGCGAAAAGTGTTTTTTCCACACTAATACAAGTGCAAAAGTGGTTTCCTGCACCAACACAAGTGCGAAAAGTGGTTTTTCAACACTAACACAAGTGCGAAAAGTGGTTTTTCAAGACTAACACAAGTGCGAAAAGTGGTTTTTCAACACTAACACAAGTGCGAAAAGTGGTTTTTCCACACTAATACAAGTGCAAAAGTGGTTTCCTGCACCAACACAAGTGCGAAAAGTGGTTTTTCAACACTAACACAAGTGCGAAAAGTGGTTTTTCAACACTATCACAAGTGCAAAAAGTGTTTTTTCCACACTAATACAAGTGCAAAAGTGGTTTCCTGCACCAACACAAGTGCGAAAAGTGGTTTTTCAACACTAACACAAGTGCGAAAAGTGGTTTTTCAACACTAACACAAGTGCGAAAAGTGGTGTTTCAACACTATCACAAGTGCAAAAAGTGTTTTTTCCACACTAATACAAGTGCAAAAGTGGTTTCCTGCACCAACACAAGTGCGAAAAGTGGTTTTTCAACACTAACACAAGTGCGAAAAGTGGTTTTTCAACACTATCACAAGTGCAAAAAGTGTTTTTTCCACACTAATACAAGTGCAAAAGTGGTTTCCTGCACCAACACAAGTGCGAAAAGTGGTTTTTCAACACTAACACAAGTGCGAAAAGTGGATTTTCAACACCAACACAAGTGCGAAAAGTGGTTTTTCCACACTAATACAAGTGCAAAAGTGGTTTCCTGCACCAACACAAGTGCGAAAAGTGGTTTTTCAACACTAACACAAGTGCGAAAAGTGGTTTTTCAAGACTAACACAAGTGCGAAAAGTGGTTTTTCAACACTATCACAAATGCAAAAAGTGTTTTTTCCACACTAATACAAGTGCAAAAGTAGTTTCCTGCACCAACACAAGTGCGAAAAGTGGTTTTTCAACACTAACACAAGTGCAAAAAGTGGTTTTTCAACACTAACACAAGTGCGAAAAGTGTTTTTTCCACACTAATACAAGTGCAAAAGTGGTTTCCTGCACCAACACAAGTGCGAAAAGTGGTTTTTCAACACTAACACAAGTGCGAAAAGTGGTTTTTCAAGACTAACACAAGTGCGAAAAGTGGTTTTTCAACACTAACACAAGCGCGAAAAGTGGTTTTTCCACACTAATAAAAGTGAAAAATTGGTTTCCTGCACCAACACAAGTGCGAAAAGTGGTTTTTCAACACTAACACAAGTGCGAAAAGTGGTTTTTCAACACTATCACAAGTGCAAAAAGTGTTTTTTCCACACTAATACAAGTGCAAAAGTGGTTTCCTGCACCAACACACGTGCGAAAAGTGGTTTTTCAACACTAACACAAGTGCGAAAAGTGGTTTTTCAACACTAACACAAGTGCGAAAAGTGGTGTTTCAACACTATCACAAGTGCAAAAAGTGTTTTTTCCACACTAATACAAGTGCAAAAGTGGTTTCCTGCACCAACACAAGTGCGAAAAGTGGTTTTTCAACACTAACACAAGTGCGAAAAGTGGTTTTTCAACACTATCACAAGTGCAAAAAGTGTTTTTTCCACACTAATACAAGTGCAAAAGTGGTTTCCTGCACCAACACAAGTGCGAAAAGTGGTTTTTCAACACTAACACAAGTGCGAAAAGTGGATTTTCAACACTAACACAAGTGCGAAAAGTGGTTTTCCACACTAATACAAGTGCAAAAGTGGTTTCCTGCACCAACACAAGTGCGAAAAGTGGTTTTTCAACACTAACACAAGTGCGAAAAGTGGTTTTTCAACACTATCACAAGTGCAAAAAGTGTTTTTTCCACACTAATACAAGTGCAAAAGTGGTTTCCTGCACCAACACAAGTGCGAAAAGTGGTTTTTCAACACTAACACAAGTGCGAAAAGTGGTTTTTCAACACTAACACAAGTGCGAAAAGTGGTGTTTCAACACTATCACAAGTGCAAAAAGTGTTTTTTCCACACTAATACAAGTGCAAAAGTGGTTTCCTGCACCAACACAAGTGCGAAAAGTGGTTTTTCAACACTAACACAAGTGCGAAAAGTGGTTTTTCAACACTATCACAAGTGCAAAAAGTGTTTTTTCCACACTAATACAAGTGCAAAAGTGGTTTCCTGCACCAACACAAGTGCGAAAAGTGGTTTTTCAACACTAACACAAGTGCGAAAAGTGGATTTTCAACACTAACACAAGTGCGAAAAGTGGTTTTTCCACACTAATACAAGTGCAAAAGTGGTTTCCTGCACCAACACAAGTGCGAAAAGTGGTTTTTCAACACTAACACAAGTGCGAAAAGTGGTTTTTCAAGACTAACACAAGTGCGAAAAGTGGTTTTTCAACACTATCACAAATGCAAAAAGTGTTTTTTCCACACTAATACAAGTGCAAAAGTAGTTTCCTGCACCAACACAAGTGCGAAAAGTGGTTTTTCAACACTAACACAAGTGCAAAAAGTGGTTTTTCAACACTAACACAAGTGCGAAAAGTGTTTTTTCCACACTAATACAAGTGCAAAAGTGGTTTCCTGCACCAACACAAGTGCGAAAAGTGGTTTTTCAACACTAACACAAGTGCGAAAAGTGGTTTTTCAAGACTAACACAAGTGCGAAAAGTGGTTTTTCAACACTAACACAAGCGCGAAAAGTGGTTTTTCCACACTAATAAAAGTGAAAAATTGGTTTCCTGCACCAACACAAGTGCGAAAAGTGGTTTTTCAACACTAACACAAGTGCGAAAAGTGGTTTTTCAACACTATCACAAGTGCAAAAAGTGTTTTTTCCACACTAATACAAGTGCAAAAGTGGTTTCCTGCACCAACACAAGTGCGAAAAGTGGTTTTTCAACACTAACACAAGTGCGAAAAGTGGTTTTTCAACACTAACACAAGTGCGAAAAGTGGTGTTTCAACACTATCACAAGTGCAAAAAGTGTTTTTTCCACACTAATACAAGTGCAAAAGTGGTTTCCTGAACCAACACAAGTGCGAAAAGTGGTTTTTCAACACTAACACAAGTGTGAAAAGTGGTTTTTCAACACTATCACAAGTGCAAAAAGTGTTTTTTCCACACTAATACAAGTGCAAAAGTGGTTTCCTGCACCAACACAAGTGCGAAAAGTGGTTTTTCAACACTAACACAAGTGCGAAAAGTGGATTTTCAACACTAACACAAGTGCGAAAAGTGGTTTTCCACACTAATACAAGTGCAAAAGTGGTTTCCCGCACCAACACAAGTGCGAAAAGTGGTTTTTCAACACTAACACAAGTGCAAAAAGTGGTTTTTCAACACTAACACAAGTGCGAAAAGTGGTTTTTCCACACTAATACAAGTGCAAAAGTGGTTTCCTGCACCAACACAAGTGCGAAAAGTGGTTTTTCAACACTAACACAAGTGCAAAAAGTTTCAACACTAACACAAGTGCGAAAAGTGGTTTTTCAACACTAACACAAGTGCGAAAAGTGGATTTACCACACTAATACAAGTGCAAAAGTGGTTTCCTGCACCAACACAAGTGCGAAAGTGGTTTTTCAACACTAACACAAGTGTGAAAAGTGGTTTTTCAACACTAACACAAGTGCGAAAAGTGGTTTTTCAACACTATCACAAGTGCAAAAAGTGTTTTTTCCACACTAATACAAGTGCAAAAGTGGTTTCCTGCACCAACACAAGTGCGAAAAGTGGTTTTTCAACACTAACACAAGTGCGAAAAGTGGTTTTTCAACACTAACACAAGTGCGAAAAGTGTTTTTTCCACACTAATACAAGTGCAAAAGTGGTTTCCTGCACCAACACAAGTGCGAAAAGTGGTTTTTCAACACTAACACAAGTGCGAAAAGTGGTTTTTCAAGACTAACACAAGTGCGAAAAGTGGTTTTTCAACACTAACACAAGTGTGAAAAGTGGTTTTTCAACACTAACACAAGTGCGAAAAGTGGTTTTTCAACACTATCACAAGTGCAAAAAGTGTTTTTTCCACACTAATACAAGTGCAAAAGTGGTTTCCTGCACCAACACAAGTGCGAAAAGTGGTTTTTCAACACTAACACAAGTGCGAAAAGTGGTTTTTCAACACTAACACAAGTGCGAAAAGTGTTTTTTCCACACTAATACAAGTGCAAAAGTGGTTTCCTGCACCAACACAAGTGCGAAAAGTGGTTTTTCAACACTAACACAAGTGCGAAAAGTGGTTTTTCAAGACTAACACAAGTGCGAAAAGTGGTTTTTCAACACTAACACAAGTGCGAAAAGTGGTTTTTCCACACTAATACAAGTGAAAAAGTGGTTTCCTGCACCAACACAAGTGCGAAAAGTGGTTTTTCAACACTAACACAAGTGCGAAAAGTGGTTTTTCGAAAATATCACTAGTGCAAAAAGTGTTTTTTCCACACTAATACAAGTGCAAAAGTGGTTTCCTGCACCAACACAAGTGCGAAAAGTGGTTTTTCAACACTAACACAAGTGCGAAAAGTGGTTTTTCAACACTAACACAAGTGCGAAAAGTGGTGTTTCAACACTATCACAAGTGCAAAAAGTGTTTTTTCCACACTAATACAAGTGCAAAAGTGGTTTCCTGCACCAACACAAGTGCGAAAAGTGGTTTTTCAACACTAACACAAGTGCGAAAAGTGGTTTTTCAACACTATCACAAGTGCAAAAAGTGTTTTTTCCACACTAATACAAGTGCAAAAGTGGTTTCCTGCACCAACACAAGTGCGAAAAGTGGTTTTTCAACACTAACACAAGTGCGAAAAGTGGATTTTCAACACTAACACAAGTGCGAAAAGTGGTTTTTCCACACTAATACAAGTGCAAAAGTGGTTTCCTGCACCAACACAAGTGCGAAAAGTGGTTTTTCAACACTAACACAAGTGCGAAAAGTGGTTTTTCAAGACTAACACAAGTGCGAAAAGTGGTTTTTCAACACTATCACAAATGCAAAAAGTGATTTTCCACACTAATACAAGTGCAAAAGTAGTTTCCTGCACCAACACAAGTGCGAAAAGTGGTTTTTCAACACTAACACAAGTGCAAAAAGTGGTTTTTCAACACTAACACAAGTGCGAAAAGTGTTTTTTCCACACTAATACAAGTGCAAAAGTGGTTTCCTGCACCAACACAAGTGCGAAAAGTGGTTTTTCAACACTAACACAAGTGCGAAAAGTGGTTTTTCAAGACTAACACAAGTGCGAAAAGTGGTTTTTCAACACTAACACAAGCGCGAAAAGTGGTTTTTCCACACTAATACAAGTGAAAAATTGGTTTCCTGCACCAACACAAGTGCGAAAAGTGGTTTTTCAACACTAACACAAGTGCGAAAAGTGGTTTTTCAACACTATCACAAGTGCAAAAAGTGTTTTTTCCACACTAATACAAGTGCAAAAGTGGTTTCCTGCACCAACACAAGTGCGAAAAGTGGTTTTTCAACACGAACACAAGTGCGAAAAGTGGTTTTTCAACACTAACACAAGTGCGAAAAGTGGTGTTTCAACACTATCACAAGTGCAAAAAGTGTTTTTTCCACACTAATACAAGTGCAAAAGTGGTTTCCTGCACCAACACAAGTGCGAAAAGTGGTTTTTCAACACTAACACAAGTGCGAAAAGTGGTTTTTCAACACTATCACAAGTGCAAAAAGTGTTTTTTCCACACTAATACAAGTGCAAAAGTGGTTTCCTGCACCAACACAAGTGCGAAAAGTGGTTTTTCAACACTAACACAAGTGCGAAAAGTGGATTTTCAACACTAACACAAGTGCGAAAAGTGGTTTTCCACACTAATACAAGTGCAAAAGTGGTTTCCCGCACCAACACAAGTGCGAAAAGTGGTTTTTCAACACTAACACAAGTGCAAAAAGTGGTTTTTCAACACTAACACAAGTGCGAAAAGTGGTTTTTCCACACTAATACAAGTGCAAAAGTGGTTTCCTGCACCAACACAAGTGCGAAAGTGGTTTTTCAACACTAACACAAGTGTGAAAAGTGGTTTTTCAACACTAACACAAGTGCGAAAAGTGGTTTTTCAACACTATCACAAGTGCAAAAAGTGTTTTTTCCACACTAATACAAGTGCAAAAGTGGTTTCCTGCACCAACACAAGTGCGAAAAGTGGTTTTTCAACACTAACACAAGTGCGAAAAGTGGTTTTTCAACACTAACACAAGTGCGAAAAATGGTTTTTCAACACTAACGCAAGTGCAAAAAGTGGTTTTTCAACACTAACACAAGTGCGAAAAGTGGTTTTTCAACACTAACACAAGTGCGAAAAGTGTTTTTTCCACACTAATACATGTGCAAAAGTGGTTTCCTGCACCAACACAAGTGCGAAAAGTGGTTTTTCAACACCAACACAATTGCGAAAAGTGGTTTTTCAGCACAAACACAAGTGCGAAAAGTGGTTTTTCAACACTATCACAAGTGCAAAAAGTGTTTTTTCCACACTAATACAAGTGCAAAAGTGGTTTCCTGCACCAACACAAGTGCGAAAAGTGGTTTTTCAACACTAACACAAGTGCGAAAAGTGGTTTTTCAACACTAACACAAGTGCAAAAAGTGGTTTTTCAACACTAACACAAGTGCAAAAAGTGGTTTTTCAACACTAACACAAGTGCGAAAAGTGGTTTTTCAACACTAACACAAGTGCGAAAAGTGTTTTTTCCACACTAATATAAGTGCAAAAGTGGCTTCCTGCACCAACACAAGTGCGAAAAGTGGTTTTTCAACACTATCACAAGTGCGAAAAGTGGTTTTTCAACACTATCACAAGTGCAAAAAGTGTTTTTTCCACACTAATACAAGTGCAAAAGTCGTTTCCTGCACCAACACAAGTGCGAAAAGTGGTTTTTCAACAAAAACACAAGTGCGAAAAGTGGTTTTTCAACACTATCACAAGTGCAAAAAGTGTTTTTTCCACACTAATACAAGTGCAAAAGTGGTTTCCTGCACCAACACAAGTGTGAAAGGTGGTTTTTCAACACTAACACAAGTGCGAAAAGTGGTTTTTCAACACTAACACAAGTGCAACAAGTGGTTTTTCAACACTAACACAAGTGCGAAAAGTGGTTTTTCCACACTAATACAAGTGCAAAAGTGGTTTCCTGCACCAACACAAGTGCGAAAAGTGGTTTTTCAACACTAACACAAGTGCGAAAAGTGGTTTTTCAACACTATCACAAGTGCAAAAAGTGTTTTTTCCACACTAATACAAGTGCAAAAGTGGTTTCCTGCACCAACACAAGTGCGAAAAGTGGTTTTTCAACACTAACACAAGTGCAAAAAGTGGTTTTTCAACACTAACACAAGTGCGAAAAGTGTTTTTTCCACACTAATACAAGTGCAAAAGTGGTTTCCTGCACCAACACAAGTGCGAAAAGTGGTTTTTCAACACTAACACAAGTGCGAAAAGTGGTTTTTCAACACTAACACAAGTGCGAAAAGTGGTTTTTCAACACTAACACAAGTGCGAAAAGTGGTTTTACCACACTAATACAAGTGCAAAAGTGGTTTCCTGCACCAACACAAGTGCGAAAAGTGGTTTTTCAACACTAACACAAGTGCGAAAAGTGGTTTTTCAACACTAACACAAGTGCGAAAAGTGGTTTTTCAACACTATCACAAGTGCAAAAAGTGTTTTTTCCACACTAATACAAGTGCAAAAGTGGTTTCCTGCACCAACACAAGTGCGAAAAGTGGTTTTTCAACACAAACACAAGTGCGAAAAGTGGTTTTTCAACACTATCACAAGTGCAAAAAGTGTTTTTTCCACACTAATACAAGTGCAAAAGTCGTTTCCTGCACCAACACAAGTGCGAAAAGTGGTTTTTCCACAATAACACAAGTGCGAAAAGTGGCTTTTCAACACTATCACAAGTGCAAAAAGTGTTTTTTCCACACCAATACAAGTGCAAAAGTGGATTCCTGCACCAACACAAGTGCGAAAAGTGGTTTTTCAACACTAACACAAGTGCAAAAAGTGGTTTTTCAACACTAACACAAGTGCGAAAAGTGGTTTTTCCACACTAATACAAGTGCAAAAGTGGTTTCCTGCACCAACACAAGTGCGAAAAGTGGTTTTTCAAGACTAACACAAGTGCGAAAAGTGGTTTTTCAACACTATCACAAATGCAAAAAGTGTTTTTTCCACACTAATACAAGTGCAAAAGTAGTTTCCTGCACCAACACAAGTGCGAAAAGTGGTTTTTCAACACTAACACAAGTGCAAAAAGTGGTTTTTCAACACTAACACAAGTGCGAAAAGTGTTTTTTCCACACTAATACAAGTGCAAAAGTGGTTTCCTGCACCAACACAAGTGCGAAAAGTGGTTTTTCAACACTAACACAAGTGCGAAAAGTGGTTTTTCAAGACTAACACAAGTGCGAAAAGTGGTTTTTCAACACTAACACAAGCGCGAAAAGTGGTTTTTCCACACTAATACAAGTGAAAAATTGGTTTCCTGCACCAACACAAGTGCGAAAAGTGGTTTTTCAACACTAACACAAGTGCGAAAAGTGGTTTTTCAACACTATCACAAGTGCAAAAAGTGTTTTTTCCACACTAATACAAGTGCAAAAGTGGTTTCCTGCACCAACACAAGTGCGAAAAGTGGTTTTTCAACACGAACACAAGTGCGAAAAGTGGTTTTTCAACACTAACACAAGTGCGAAAAGTGGTGTTTCAACACTATCACAAGTGCAAAAAGTGTTTTTTCCACACTAATACAAGTGCAAAAGTGGTTTCCTGCACCAACACAAGTGCGAAAAGTGGTTTTTCAACACTAACACAAGTGCGAAAAGTGGTTTTTCAACACTATCACAAGTGCAAAAAGTGTTTTTTCCACACTAATACAAGTGCAAAAGTGGTTTCCTGCACCAACACAAGTGCGAAAAGTGGTTTTTCAACACTAACACAAGTGCGAAAAGTGGATTTTCAACACTAACACAAGTGCGAAAAGTGGTTTTCCACACTAATACAAGTGCAAAAGTGGTTTCCCGCACCAACACAAGTGCGAAAAGTGGTTTTTCAACACTAACACAAGTGCAAAAAGTGGTTTTTCAACACTAACACAAGTGCGAAAAGTGGTTTTTCCACACTAATACAAGTGCAAAAGTGGTTTCCTGCACCAACACAAGTGCGAAAGTGGTTTTTCAACACTAACACAAGTGTGAAAAGTGGTTTTTCAACACTAACACAAGTGCGAAAAGTGGTTTTTCAACACTATCACAAGTGCAAAAAGTGTTTTTTCCACACTAATACAAGTGCAAAAGTGGTTTCCTGCACCAACACAAGTGCGAAAAGTGGTTTTTCAACACTAACACAAGTGCGAAAAGTGGTTTTTCAACACTAACACAAGTGCGAAAAATGGTTTTTCAACACTAACGCAAGTGCAAAAAGTGGTTTTTCAACACTAACACAAGTGCGAAAAGTGGTTTTTCAACACTAACACAAGTGCGAAAAGTGTTTTTTCCACACTAATACATGTGCAAAAGTGGTTTCCTGCACCAACACAAGTGCGAAAAGTGGTTTTTCAACACCAACACAATTGCGAAAAGTGGTTTTTCAGCACAAACACAAGTGCGAAAAGTGGTTTTTCAACACTATCACAAGTGCAAAAAGTGTTTTTTCCACACTAATACAAGTGCAAAAGTGGTTTCCTGCACTAACACAAGTGCGAAAAGTGGTTTTTCAACACTAACACAAGTGCGAAAAGTGGTTTTTCAACACTAACACAAGTGCAAAAAGTGGTTTTTCAACACTAACACAAGTGCAAAAAGTGGTTTTTCAACACTAACACAAGTGCGAAAAGTGGTTTTTCAACACTAACACAAGTGCGAAAAGTGTTTTTTCCACACTAATATAAGTGCAAAAGTGGCTTCCTGCACCAACACAAGTGCGAAAAGTGGTTTTTCAACACTATCACAAGTGCGAAAAGTGGTTTTTCAACACTATCACAAGTGCAAAAAGTGTTTTTTCCACACTAATACAAGTGCAAAAGTCGTTTCCTGCACCAACACAAGTGCGAAAAGTGGTTTTTCAACAAAAACACAAGTGCGAAAAGTGGTTTTTCAACACTATCACAAGTGCAAAAAGTGTTTTTTCCACACTAGTACAAGTGCAAAAGTGGTTTCCTGCACCAACACAAGTGTGAAAGGTGGTTTTTCAACACTAACACAAGTGCGAAAAGTGGTTTTTCAACACTAACACAAGTGCAACAAGTGGTTTTTCAACACTAACACAAGTGCGAAAAGTGGTTTTTCCACACTAATACAAGTGCAAAAGTGGTTTCCTGCACCAACACAAGTGCGAAAAGTGGTTTTTCAACACTAACACAAGTGCGAAAAGTGGTTTTTCAACACTATCACAAGTGCAAAAAGTGTTTTTTCCACACTAATACAAGTGCAAAAGTGGTTTCCTGCACCAACACAAGTGCGAAAAGTGGTTTTTCAACAGTAACACAAGTGCAAAAAGTGGTTTTTCAACACTAACACAAGTGCGAAAAGTGTTTTTTCCACACTAATACAAGTGCAAAAGTGGTTTCCTGCACCAACACAAGTGCGAAAAGTGGTTTTTCAACACTAACACAAGTGCGAAAAGTGGTTTTTCAACACTAACACAAGTGCGAAAAGTGGTTTTTCAACACTAACACAAGTGCGAAAAGTGGTTTTACCACACTAATACAAGTGCAAAAGTGGTTTCCTGCACCAACACAAGTGCGAAAAGTGGTTTTTCAACACTAACACAAGTGCGAAAAGTGGTTTTTCAACACTAACACAAGTGCGAAAAGTGGTTTTTCAACACTATCACAAGTGCAAAAAGTGTTTTTTCCACACTAATACAAGTGCAAAAGTGGTTTCCTGCACCAACACAAGTGCGAAAAGTGGTTTTTCAACACAAACACAAGTGCGAAAAGTGGTTTTTCAACACTATCACAAGTGCAAAAAGTGTTTTTTCCACACTAATACAAGTGCAAAAGTCGTTTCCTGCACCAACACAAGTGCGAAAAGTGGTTTTTCCACAATAACACAAGTGCGAAAAGTGGCTTTTCAACACTATCACAAGTGCAAAAAGTGTTTTTTCCACACTAATACAAGTGCAAAAGTGGATTCCTGCACCAACACAAGTGCGAAAAGTGGTTTTTCAACACTAACACAAGTGCAAAAAGTGGTTTTTCAACACTAACACAAGTGCGAAAAGTGGTTTTTCCACACTAATACAAGTGCAAAAGTGGTTTCCTGCACCAACACAAGTTCGAAAAGTGGTTTTTCAACACTAACACAAGTGCGAAAAGTGGTTTTTCAACACTATCACAAGCGCAAAAAGTGTTTTTTCCACACTAATACAAGTGCAAAAGTGGTTTCCTGCACCAACACAAGTGCGAAAAGTGGTTTTTCAACACTAACACAAGTACAAAAAGTGGTTTTTCACCACTAACACAAGTGCGAAAAGTGTTTTTTCCACACTAATACAAGTGCAAAAGTGGTTTCCTGCACCAACACAAGTGCGAAAAGTGGTTTTTCCACACTAACACAAGTGCGAAAAGTGGTTTTTCAACACTAACACAAGTGCGAAAAGTGGTTTTTCCACACTAATACAAGTGCAAAAGTGGTTTCCTGCACCAACACAAGTGCGATAAGTGGTTTTTCAACACTAACACAAGTGCAAAAAGTGTTTTTTCCACACTAATACAAGTGCAAAAGTGGTTTGCTGCACCAACACAAGTGCGAAATGTGGTTTTTCAACACTAACACAAGTGCGAAAAGTGGTTTTACCACACTAATACAAGTGCAAAAGTGGTTTCCTGCACGAACACAAGTGCGAAAAGTGGTTTCCTGCACGAACACAAGTGCGAAAAGTGGTTTTTCAACACTAACACAAGTGCAAAAGTGGTTTTTCAACACTAACACAAGTGCGAAAAGTGGTTTTTCAACACTATCACAAGTGCAAAAAGTGTTTTTTCCACACTAATACAAGTGCAAAAGTGGTTTCCTGCACCAACACAAGTGCGAAAAGTGGTTTTTCAACACAAACACAAGTGCGAAAAGTGGTTTTTCAACACTATCACAAGTGCAAAAAGTGTTTTGTCCACACTAATACAAGTGCAAAAGTCGTTTCCTGCACCAACACAAGTGCGAAAAGTGGTTTTCAACACTAACACAAGTGCGAAAAGTGGTTTTTCAACACTAACACAAGTGCGAAAAGTGTTTTTTCCACACTAATACAAGTGCAAAAGTGGTTTCCTGCACCAACACAAGTGTGAAAAGTGGTTTTTCAACACTAACACAAGTGCGAAAAGTGGTTTTTCAACACTAACACAAGTGCAAAAAGTGTTGTTTCCACACTAATACAAGTGCAAAAGTGGTTTCCTGCACCAACACAAGTGCGAAAATGGTTTTTCAACACTAACACAAGTGCGAAAAGTGGTTTTTCAACACTATCACAAGTGCAAAAAGTGTTTTTTCCACACTAATACAAGTGCAAAAGTGGAATTCCTGCACCACACAAGTGCGAAAAGTGGTTTTTCAACACTAACACATGTGCGAAAAGTGGTTTTTCAACACTAACACAAGTGCGAAAAGTGGTTTTTCCACACTAATACAAGTGCAAAAGTGGTTTCCTGCACCAACACAAGTGCGAAAAGTGGTTTTTCAACACTAACACAAGTGCGAAAAGTGGTTTTTCAACACTAACACAAGTGCGAAAAGTGGTTTTTCAACACTAACACAAGTGCAAAAAGTGGTTTTTCAACACTAACACAAGTGCGAAAAGTGGTTTTTCAACACTAACACAAGTGCGAAAAGTGTTTTTTCCACACTAATACAAGTGCAAAAGTGGCTTCCTGCACCAACACAAGTGCGAAAAGTGGTTTTTCAACACAAACACAAGTGCGAAAAGTGGTTTTTCAACACTATCACAAGTGCAAAAAGTGTTTTTTCCACACTAATACAAGTGCAAAAGTCGTTTTCTGCACCAACACAAGTGCGAAAAGTGGTTTTTCAACACAAACACAAGTGCGAAAAGTGGTTTTTCAACACTATCACAAGTGCAAAAAGTGTTTTTTCCACACTAATACAAGTGCAAAAGTGGTTTCCTGCACCAACACAAGTGTGAAAGGTGGTTTTTCAACACTAACACAAGTGCGAAAAGTGGTTTTTCAACACTAACACAAGTGCAAAAAGTGGTTTTTCAACACTAACACAAGTGCGAAAAGTGGTTTTTCCACACTATTACAAGTGCAAAAGTGGTTTCCTGCACCAACACAAGTGCGAAAAGTGGTTTTTCAACACTAACACAAGTGCGAAAAGTGGTTTTTCAACACTATCACAAGTGCAAAAAGTGTTTTTTCCACACTAATACAAGTGCAAAAGTGGTTTCCTGCACCAACACAAGTGCGAAAAGTGGTTTTTCAACACTAACACAAGTGCAAAAAGTGGTTTTTCAACACTAACACAAGTGCGAAAAGTGTTTTTTCCACACTAATAAAAGTGCAAAAGTGGTTTCCTGCACCAACACAAGTGCGAAAAGTGGTTTTTCAACACTAACACAAGTGCGAAAAGTGGTTTTTCAACACTAACACAAGTGCGAAAAGTGGTTTTTCAACACTAACACAAGTGCGAAAAGTGGTTTTACCACACTAATACAAGTGCAAAAGTGGTTTCCTGCACCAACACAAGTGCGAAAAGTGGTTTTTCAACACTAACACAAGTGCGAAAAGTGGTTTTTCAACACTAACACAAGTGCGAAAAGTGGTTTTTCAACACTATCACAAGTGCAAAAAGTGTTTTTTCCACACTAATACAAGTGCAAAAGTGGTTTCCTGCACCAACACAAGTGCGAAAAGTGGTTTTTCAACACAAACACAAGTGCGAAAAGTGGTTTTTCAACACTATCACAAGTGCAAAAAGTGTTTTTTCCACACTAATACAAGTGCAAAAGTCGTTTCCTGCACCAACACAAGTGCGAAAAGTGGTTTTCAACACTAACACAAGTGCGAAAAGTGGTTTTTCAACACTAACACAAGTGCGAAAAGTGTTTTTTCCACACTAATACAAGTGCAAAAGTGGTTTCCTGCACCAACACAAGTGCGAAAAGTGGTTTTTCCACAATAACACAAGTGCGAAAAGTGGTTTTTCAACACTATCACAAGTGCAAAAAGTGTTTTTTCCACACTAATACAAGTGCAAAAGTGGATTCCTGCACCAACACAAGTGCGAAAAGTGGTTTTTCAACACTAACACAAGTGCAAAAAGTGGTTTTTCAACACTAACACAAGTGCGAAAAGTGGTTTTTTCCACACTAATACAAGTGCAAAAGTGGTTTCCTGCACCAACACAAGTTCGAAAAGTGGTTTTTCAACACTAACACAAGTGCGAAAAGTGGTTTTTCAACACTAACACAAGTGCGAAAAGTGGATTTTCAACACTAACACAAGTGCGAAAAGTGGTTTTCCACACTAATACAAGTGCAAAAGTGGTTTCCTGCACCAACACAAGTGCGAAAAGTGGTTTTTCAACACTAACACAAGTGCGAAAAGTGGTTTTTCAACACTATCACAAGTGCAAAAAGTGTTTTTTCCACACTAATACAAGTGCAAAAGTGGTTTCCTGCACCAACACAAGTGCGAAAAGTGGTTTTTCAACACTAACACAAGTGCGAAAAGTGGTTTTTCAACACTAACACAAGTGCGAAAAGTGGTGTTTCAACACTATCACAAGTGCAAAAAGTGTTTTTTCCACACTAATACAAGTGCAAAAGTGGTTTCCTGCACCAACACAAGTGCGAAAAGTGGTTTTTCAACACTAACACAAGTGCGAAAAGTGGTTTTTCAACACTATCACAAGTGCAAAAAGTGTTTTTTCCACACTAATACAAGTGCAAAAGTGGTTTCCTGCACCAACACAAGTGCGAAAAGTGGTTTTTCAACACTAACACAAGTGCGAAAAGTGGATTTTCAACACTAACACAAGTGCGAAAAGTGGTTTTTCCACACTAATACAAGTGCAAAAGTGGTTTCCTGCACCAACACAAGTGCGAAAAGTGGTTTTTCAACACTAACACAAGTGCGAAAAGTGGTTTTTCAAGACTAACACAAGTGCGAAAAGTGGTTTTTCAACACTATCACAAATGCAAAAAGTGTTTTTTCCACACTAATACAAGTGCAAAAGTAGTTTCCTGCACCAACACAAGTGCGAAAAGTGGTTTTTCAACACTAACACAAGTGCAAAAAGTGGTTTTTCAACACTAACACAAGTGCGAAAAGTGTTTTTTCCACACTAATACAAGTGCAAAAGTGGTTTCCTGCACCAACACAAGTGCGAAAAGTGGTTTTTCAACACTAACACAAGTGCGAAAAGTGGTTTTTCAAGACTAACACAAGTGCGAAAAGTGGTTTTTCAACACTAACACAAGCGCGAAAAGTGGTTTTTCCACACTAATAAAAGTGAAAAATTGGTTTCCTGCACCAACACAAGTGCGAAAAGTGGTTTTTCAACACTAACACAAGTGCGAAAAGTGGATTTTCAACACTAACACAAGTGCGAAAAGTGGTTTTCCACACTAATACAAGTGCAAAAGTGGTTTCCTGCACCAACACAAGTGCGAAAAGTGGTTTTTCAACACTAACACAAGTGCGAAAAGTGGTTTTTCAACACTATCACAAGTGCAAAAAGTGTTTTTTCCACACTAATACAAGTGCAAAAGTGGTTTCCTGCACCAACACAAGTGCGAAAAGTGGTTTTTCAACACTAACACAAGTGCGAAAAGTGGTTTTTCAACACTAACACAAGTGCGAAAAGTGGTGTTTCAACACTATCACAAGTGCAAAAAGTGTTTTTTCCACACTAATACAAGTGCAAAAGTGGTTTCCTGCACCAACACAAGTGCGAAAAGTGGTTTTTCAACACTAACACAAGTGCGAAAAGTGGTTTTTCAACACTATCACAAGTGCAAAAAGTGTTTTTTCCACACTAATACAAGTGCAAAAGTGGTTTCCTGCACCAACACAAGTGCGAAAAGTGGTTTTTCAACACTAACACAAGTGCGAAAAGTGGATTTTCAACACTAACACAAGTGCGAAAAGTGGTTTTTCCACACTAATACAAGTGCAAAAGTGGTTTCCTGCACCAACACAAGTGCGAAAAGTGGTTTTTCAACACTAACACAAGTGCGAAAAGTGGTTTTTCAAGACTAACACAAGTGCGAAAAGTGGTTTTTCAACACTATCACAAATGCAAAAAGTGTTTTTTCCACACTAATACAAGTGCAAAAGTAGTTTCCTGCACCAACACAAGTGCGAAAAGTGGTTTTTCAACACTAACACAAGTGCAAAAAGTGGTTTTTCAACACTAACACAAGTGCGAAAAGTGTTTTTTCCACACTAATACAAGTGCAAAAGTGGTTTCCTGCACCAACACAAGTGCGAAAAGTGGTTTTTCAACACTAACACAAGTGCGAAAAGTGGTTTTTCAAGACTAACACAAGTGCGAAAAGTGGTTTTTCAACACTAACACAAGCGCGAAAAGTGGTTTTTCCACACTAATAAAAGTGAAAAATTGGTTTCCTGCACCAACACAAGTGCGAAAAGTGGTTTTTCAACACTAACACAAGTGCGAAAAGTGGTTTTTCAACACTATCACAAGTGCAAAAAGTGTTTTTTCCACACTAATACAAGTGCAAAAGTGGTTTCCTGCACCAACACAAGTGCGAAAAGTGGTTTTTCAACACTAACACAAGTGCGAAAAGTGGTTTTTCAACACTAACACAAGTGCGAAAAGTGGTGTTTCAACACTATCACAAGTGCAAAAAGTGTTTTTTCCACACTAATACAAGTGCAAAAGTGGTTTCCTGCACCAACACAAGTGCGAAAAGTGGTTTTTCAACACTAACACAAGTGCGAAAAGTGGTTTTTCAACACTATCACAAGTGCAAAAAGTGTTTTTTCCACACTAATACAAGTGCAAAAGTGGTTTCCTGCACCAACACAAGTGCGAAAAGTGGTTTTTCAACACTAACACAAGTGCGAAAAGTGGTTTTTCAAGACTAACACAAGTGCGAAAAGTGGTTTTTCAACACTAACACAAGTGCGAAAAGTGGTTTTTCCACACTAATACAAGTGAAAAAGTGGTTTCCTGCACCAACACAAGTGCAAAAAGTGGTTTTTCAACACTAACACAAGTGCGAAAAGTGGTTTTTCAACACTATCACAAGTGCAAAAAGTGTTTTTTCCACACTAATACAAGTGCAAAAGTGGTTTCCTGCACCAACACAAGTGCGAAAAGTGGGTTTTCAACACTAACACAAGTGCGAAAAGTGGTTTTTCAACACTAACACAAGTGCGAAAAGTGGTGTTTCAACACTATCACAAGTGCAAAAAGTGTTTTTTCCACACTAATACAAGTGCAAAAGTGGTTTCCTGCACCAACACAAGTGCGAAAAGTGGTTTTTCAACACTAACACAAGTGCGAAAAGTGGTTTTTCAACACTATCACAAGTGCAAAAAGTGTTTTTTCCACACTAATACAAGTGCAAAAGTGGTTTCCTGCACCAACACAAGTGCGAAAAGTGGTTTTTCAACACTAACACAAGTGCAAAAAGTGGTTTTTCAACACTAACACAAGTGCGAAAAGTGTTTTTTCCACACTAATACAAGTGCAAAAGTGGTTTCCTGCACCAACACAAGTGCGAAAAGTGGTTTTTCAACACTAACACAAGTGCGAAAAGTGGTTTTTCAAGACTAACACAAGTGCGAAAAGTGGTTTTTCAACACTAACACAAGCGCGAAAAGTGGTTTTTCCACACTAATAAAAGTGAAAAATTGGTTTCCTGCACCAACACAAGTGCGAAAAGTGGTTTTTCAACACTAACACAAGTGCGAAAAGTGGTTTTTCAACACTATCACAAGTGCAAAAAGTGTTTTTTCCACACTAATACAAGTGCAAAAGTGGTTTCCTGCACCAACACAAGTGCGAAAAGTGGTTTTTCAACACTAACACAAGTGCGAAAAGTGGTTTTTCAACACTAACACAAGTGCGAAAAGTGGTGTTTCAACACTATCACAAGTGCAAAAAGTGTTTTTTCCACACTAATACAAGTGCAAAAGTGGTTTCCTGCACCAACACAAGTGCGAAAAGTGGTTTTTCAACACTAACACAAGTGCGAAAAGTGGTTTTTCAACACTATCACAAGTGCAAAAAGTGTTTTTTCCACACTAATACAAGTGCAAAAGTGGTTTCCTGCACCAACACAAGTGCGAAAAGTGGTTTTTCAACACTAACACAAGTGCAAAAAGTGTTTTTTCCACACTAATACAAGTGCAAAAGTGGTTTCCTGCACCAACACAAGTGCGAAAAGTGGTTTTTCAACACTAACACAAGTGCGAAAAGTGGTTTTTCAACACTATCACAAGTGCAAAAAGGGTTTTTTCCACACTAATACAAGTGCAAAAGTGGTTTCCTGCACCAACACAAGTGCGAAAAGTGGTTTTTCAACACTAACACAAGTGCGAAAAGTGGATTTTCAACACTAACACAAGTGCGAAAAGTGGTTTTCCACACTAATACAAGTGCAAAAGTGGTTTCCCGCACCAACACAAGTGCGAAAAGTGGTTTTTCAACACTAACACAAGTGCAAAAAGTGGTTTTTCAACACTAACACAAGTGCGAAAAGTGGTTTTTCAACACTATCACAAGTGCAAATAGTGTTTTTTCCACACTAATACAAGTGCAAAAGTGGTTTCCTGCACCAACACAAGTGCGAAAAGTGGGTTTTCAACACTAACACAAGTGCGAAAAGTGGTTTTTCAACACTAACACAAGTGCGAAAAGTGGTGTTTCAACACTATCACAAGTGCAAAAAGTGTTTTTTCCACACTAATACAAGTGCAAAAGTGGTTTCCTGCACCAACACAAGTGCGAAAAGTGGTTTTTCAACACTAACACAAGTGCGAAAAGTGGTTTTTCAACACTATCACAAGTGCAAAAAGTGTTTTTTCCACACTAATACAAGTGCAAAAGTGGTTTCCTGCACCAACACAAGTGCGAAAAGTGGTTTTTCAACACTAACACAAGTGCGAAAAGTGGATTTTCAACACTAACACAAGTGCGAAAAGTGGTTTTTCCACACTAATACAAGTGCAAAAGTGGTTTCCTGCACCAACACAAGTGCGAAAAGTGGTTTTTCAACACTAACACAAGTGCGAAAAGTGGTTTTTCAAGACTAACGCAAGTGCGAAAAGTGGTTTTTCAACACTATCACAAATGCAAAAAGTGTTTTTTCCACACTAATACAAGTGCAAAAGTAGTTTCCTGCACCAACACAAGTGCGAAAAGTGGTTTTTCAACACTAACACAAGTGCAAAAAGTGGTTTTTCAACACTAACACAAGTGCGAAAAGTGTTTTTTCCACACTAATACAAGTGCAAAAGTGGTTTCCTGCACCAACACAAGTGCGAAAAGTGGTTTTTCAACACTAACACAAGTGCGAAAAGTGGTTTTTCAAGACTAACACAAGTGCGAAAAGTGGTTTTTCAACACTAACACAAGCGCGAAAAGTGGTTTTTCCACACTAATAAAAGTGAAAAATTGGTTTCCTGCACCAACACAAGTGCGAAGTGGTTTTTCAACACTAACACAAGTGCGAAAAGTGGTTTTTCAACACTATCACAAGTGCAAAAAGTGTTTTTTCCACACTAATACAAGTGCAAAAGTGGTTTCCTGCACCAACACAAGTGCGAAAAGTGGTTTTTCAACACTAACACAAGTGCGAAAAGTGGTTTTTCAACACTAACACAAGTGCGAAAAGTGGTGTTTCAACACTATCACAAGTGCAAAAAGTGTTTTTTCCACACTAATACAAGTGCAAAAGTGGTTTCCTGCACCAACACAAGTGCGAAAAGTGGTTTTTCAACACTAACACAAGTGCGAAAAGTGGTTTTTCAACACTATCACAAGTGCAAAAAGTGTTTTTTCCACACTAATACAAGTGCAAAAGTGGTTTCCTGCACCAACACAAGTGCGAAAAGTGGTTTTTCAACACTAACACAAGTGCGAAAAGTGGATTTTCAACACTAACACAAGTGCGAAAAGTGGTTTTCCACACTAATACAAGTGCAAAAGTGGTTTCCTGCACCAACACAAGTGCGAAAAGTGGTTTTTCAACACTAACACAAGTGCGAAAAGTGGTTTTTCAACACTATCACAAGTGCAAAAAGTGTTTTTTCCACACTAATACAAGTGCAAAAGTGGTTTCCTGCACCAACACAAGTGCGAAAAGTGGTTTTTCAACACTAACACAAGTGCGAAAAGTGGTTTTTCAACACTAACACAAGTGCGAAAAGTGGTGTTTCAACACTATCACAAGTGCAAAAAGTGTTTTTTCCACACTAATACAAGTGCAAAAGTGGTTTGCTGCACCAACACAAGTGCGAAAAGTGGTTTTTCAACACTAACACAGGTGCGAAAAGTGGTTTTTCAACACTATCACAAGTGCAAAAAGTGTTTTTTCCACACTAATACAAGTGCAAAAGTGGTTTCCTGCACCAACACAAGTGCGAAAAGTGGTTTTTCAACACTAACACAAGTGCGAAAAGTGGATTTTCAACACTAACACAAGTGCGAAAAGTGGTTTTTCCACACTAATACAAGTGCAAAAGTGGTTTCCTGCACCAACACAAGTGCGAAAAGTGGTTTTTCAACACTAACACAAGTGCGAAAAGTGGTTTTTCAAGACTAACACAAGTGCGAAAAGTGGTTTTTCAACACTATCACAAATGCAAAAAGTGTTTTTTCCACACTAATACAAGTGCAAAAGTAGTTTCCTGCACCAACACAAGTGCGAAAAGTGGTTTTTCAACACTAACACAAGTGCAAAAAGTGGTTTTTCAACACTAACACAAGTGCGAAAAGTGTTTTTTCCACACTAATACAAGTGCAAAAGTGGTTTCCTGCACCAACACAAGTGCGAAAAGTGGTTTTTCAACACTAACACAAGTGCGAAATGTGGTTTTTCAAGACTAACACAAGTGCGAAAAGTGGTTTTTCAACACTAACACAAGCGCGAAAAGTGGTTTTTCCACACTAATAAAAGTGAAAAATTGGTTTCCTGCACCAACACAAGTGCGAAAAGTGGTTTTTCAACACTAACACAAGTGCGAAAAGTGGTTTTTCAACACTATCACAAGTGCAAAAAGTGTTTTTTCCACACTAATACAAGTGCAAAAGTGGTTTCCTGCACCAACACAAGTGCGAAAAGTGGTTTTTCAACACTAACACAAGTGCGAAAAGTGGTTTTTCAACACTAACACAAGTGCGAAAAGTGGTGTTTCAACACTATCACAAGTGCAAAAAGTGTTTTTTCCACACTAATACAAGTGCAAAAGTGGTTTCCTGAACCAACACAAGTGCGAAAAGTGGTTTTTCAACACTAACACAAGTGTGAAAAGTGGTTTTTCAACACTATCACAAGTGCAAAAAGTGTTTTTTCCACACTAATACAAGTGCAAAAGTGGTTTCCTGCACCAACACAAGTGCGAAAAGTGGTTTTTCAACACTAACACAAGTGCGAAAAGTGGATTTTCAACACTAACACAAGTGCGAAAAGTGGTTTTCCACACTAATACAAGTGCAAAAGTGGTTTCCCGCACCAACACAAGTGCGAAAAGTGGTTTTTCAACACTAACACAAGTGCAAAAAGTGGTTTTTCAACACTAACACAAGTGCGAAAAGTGGTTTTTCCACACTAATACAAGTGCAAAAGTGGTTTCCTGCACCAACACAAGTGCGAAAAGTGGTTTTTCAACACTAACACAAGTGCAAAAAGTTTCAACACTAACACAAGTGCGAAAAGTGGTTTTTCAACACTAACACAAGTGCGAAAAGTGGATTTACCACACTAATACAAGTGCAAAAGTGGTTTCCTGCACCAACACAAGTGCGAAAGTGGTTTTTCAACACTAACACAAGTGTGAAAAGTGGTTTTTCAACACTAACACAAGTGCGAAAAGTGGTTTTTCAACACTATCACAAGTGCAAAAAGTGTTTTTTCCACACTAATACAAGTGCAAAAGTGGTTTCCTGCACCAACACAAGTGCGAAAAGTGGTTTTTCAACACTAACACAAGTGCGAAAAGTGGTTTTTCAACACTAACACAAGTGCGAAAAGTGTTTTTTCCACACTAATACAAGTGCAAAAGTGGTTTCCTGCACCAACACAAGTGCGAAAAGTGGTTTTTCAACACTAACACAAGTGCGAAAAGTGGTTTTTCAAGACTAACACAAGTGCGAAAAGTGGTTTTTCAACACTAACACAAGTGTGAAAAGTGGTTTTTCAACACTAACACAAGTGCGAAAAGTGGTTTTTCAACACTATCACAAGTGCAAAAAGTGTTTTTTCCACACTAATACAAGTGCAAAAGTGGTTTCCTGCACCAACACAAGTGCGAAAAGTGGTTTTTCAACACTAACACAAGTGCGAAAAGTGGTTTTTCAACACTAACACAAGTGCGAAAAGTGTTTTTTCCACACTAATACAAGTGCAAAAGTGGTTTCCTGCACCAACACAAGTGCGAAAAGTGGTTTTTCAACACTAACACAAGTGCGAAAAGTGGTTTTTCAAGACTAACACAAGTGCGAAAAGTGGTTTTTCAACACTAACACAAGTGCGAAAAGTGGTTTTTCCACACTAATACAAGTGAAAAAGTGGTTTCCTGCACCAACACAAGTGCGAAAAGTGGTTTTTCAACACTAACACAAGTGCGAAAAGTGGTTTTTCGAAAATATCACTAGTGCAAAAAGTGTTTTTTCCACACTAATACAAGTGCAAAAGTGGTTTCCTGCACCAACACAAGTGCGAAAAGTGGTTTTTCAACACTAACACAAGTGCGAAAAGTGGTTTTTCAACACTAACACAAGTGCGAAAAGTGGTGTTTCAACACTATCACAAGTGCAAAAAGTGTTTTTTCCACACTAATACAAGTGCAAAAGTGGTTTCCTGCACCAACACAAGTGCGAAAAGTGGTTTTTCAACACTAACACAAGTGCGAAAAGTGGTTTTTCAACACTATCACAAGTGCAAAAAGTGTTTTTTCCACACTAATACAAGTGCAAAAGTGGTTTCCTGCACCAACACAAGTGCGAAAAGTGGTTTTTCAACACTAACACAAGTGCGAAAAGTGGATTTTCAACACTAACACAAGTGCGAAAAGTGGTTTTTCCACACTAATACAAGTGCAAAAGTGGTTTCCTGCACCAACACAAGTGCGAAAAGTGGTTTTTCAACACTAACACAAGTGCGAAAAGTGGTTTTTCAAGACTAACACAAGTGCGAAAAGTGGTTTTTCAACACTATCACAAATGCAAAAAGTGATTTTCCACACTAATACAAGTGCAAAAGTAGTTTCCTGCACCAACACAAGTGCGAAAAGTGGTTTTTCAACACTAACACAAGTGCAAAAAGTGGTTTTTCAACACTAACACAAGTGCGAAAAGTGTTTTTTCCACACTAATACAAGTGCAAAAGTGGTTTCCTGCACCAACACAAGTGCGAAAAGTGGTTTTTCAACACTAACACAAGTGCGAAAAGTGGTTTTTCAAGACTAACACAAGTGCGAAAAGTGGTTTTTCAACACTAACACAAGCGCGAAAAGTGGTTTTTCCACACTAATACAAGTGAAAAATTGGTTTCCTGCACCAACACAAGTGCGAAAAGTGGTTTTTCAACACTAACACAAGTGCGAAAAGTGGTTTTTCAACACTATCACAAGTGCAAAAAGTGTTTTTTCCACACTAATACAAGTGCAAAAGTGGTTTCCTGCACCAACACAAGTGCGAAAAGTGGTTTTTCAACACGAACACAAGTGCGAAAAGTGGTTTTTCAACACTAACACAAGTGCGAAAAGTGGTGTTTCAACACTATCACAAGTGCAAAAAGTGTTTTTTCCACACTAATACAAGTGCAAAAGTGGTTTCCTGCACCAACACAAGTGCGAAAAGTGGTTTTTCAACACTAACACAAGTGCGAAAAGTGGTTTTTCAACACTATCACAAGTGCAAAAAGTGTTTTTTCCACACTAATACAAGTGCAAAAGTGGTTTCCTGCACCAACACAAGTGCGAAAAGTGGTTTTTCAACACTAACACAAGTGCGAAAAGTGGATTTTCAACACTAACACAAGTGCGAAAAGTGGTTTTCCACACTAATACAAGTGCAAAAGTGGTTTCCCGCACCAACACAAGTGCGAAAAGTGGTTTTTCAACACTAACACAAGTGCAAAAAGTGGTTTTTCAACACTAACACAAGTGCGAAAAGTGGTTTTTCCACACTAATACAAGTGCAAAAGTGGTTTCCTGCACCAACACAAGTGCGAAAGTGGTTTTTCAACACTAACACAAGTGTGAAAAGTGGTTTTTCAACACTAACACAAGTGCGAAAAGTGGTTTTTCAACACTATCACAAGTGCAAAAAGTGTTTTTTCCACACTAATACAAGTGCAAAAGTGGTTTCCTGCACCAACACAAGTGCGAAAAGTGGTTTTTCAACACTAACACAAGTGCGAAAAGTGGTTTTTCAACACTAACACAAGTGCGAAAAATGGTTTTTCAACACTAACGCAAGTGCAAAAAGTGGTTTTTCAACACTAACACAAGTGCGAAAAGTGGTTTTTCAACACTAACACAAGTGCGAAAAGTGTTTTTTCCACACTAATACATGTGCAAAAGTGGTTTCCTGCACCAACACAAGTGCGAAAAGTGGTTTTTCAACACCAACACAATTGCGAAAAGTGGTTTTTCAGCACAAACACAAGTGCGAAAAGTGGTTTTTCAACACTATCACAAGTGCAAAAAGTGTTTTTTCCACACTAATACAAGTGCAAAAGTGGTTTCCTGCACCAACACAAGTGCGAAAAGTGGTTTTTCAACACTAACACAAGTGCGAAAAGTGGTTTTTCAACACTAACACAAGTGCAAAAAGTGGTTTTTCAACACTAACACAAGTGCAAAAAGTGGTTTTTCAACACTAACACAAGTGCGAAAAGTGGTTTTTCAACACTAACACAAGTGCGAAAAGTGTTTTTTCCACACTAATATAAGTGCAAAAGTGGCTTCCTGCACCAACACAAGTGCGAAAAGTGGTTTTTCAACACTATCACAAGTGCGAAAAGTGGTTTTTCAACACTATCACAAGTGCAAAAAGTGTTTTTTCCACACTAATACAAGTGCAAAAGTCGTTTCCTGCACCAACACAAGTGCGAAAAGTGGTTTTTCAACAAAAACACAAGTGCGAAAAGTGGTTTTTCAACACTATCACAAGTGCAAAAAGTGTTTTTTCCACACTAATACAAGTGCAAAAGTGGTTTCCTGCACCAACACAAGTGTGAAAGGTGGTTTTTCAACACTAACACAAGTGCGAAAAGTGGTTTTTCAACACTAACACAAGTGCAACAAGTGGTTTTTCAACACTAACACAAGTGCGAAAAGTGGTTTTTCCACACTAATACAAGTGCAAAAGTGGTTTCCTGCACCAACACAAGTGCGAAAAGTGGTTTTTCAACACTAACACAAGTGCGAAAAGTGGTTTTTCAACACTATCACAAGTGCAAAAAGTGTTTTTTCCACACTAATACAAGTGCAAAAGTGGTTTCCTGCACCAACACAAGTGCGAAAAGTGGTTTTTCAACACTAACACAAGTGCAAAAAGTGGTTTTTCAACACTAACACAAGTGCGAAAAGTGTTTTTTCCACACTAATACAAGTGCAAAAGTGGTTTCCTGCACCAACACAAGTGCGAAAAGTGGTTTTTCAACACTAACACAAGTGCGAAAAGTGGTTTTTCAACACTAACACAAGTGCGAAAAGTGGTTTTTCAACACTAACACAAGTGCGAAAAGTGGTTTTACCACACTAATACAAGTGCAAAAGTGGTTTCCTGCACCAACACAAGTGCGAAAAGTGGTTTTTCAACACTAACACAAGTGCGAAAAGTGGTTTTTCAACACTAACACAAGTGCGAAAAGTGGTTTTTCAACACTATCACAAGTGCAAAAAGTGTTTTTTCCACACTAATACAAGTGCAAAAGTGGTTTCCTGCACCAACACAAGTGCGAAAAGTGGTTTTTCAACACAAACACAAGTGCGAAAAGTGGTTTTTCAACACTATCACAAGTGCAAAAAGTGTTTTTTCCACACTAATACAAGTGCAAAAGTCGTTTCCTGCACCAACACAAGTGCGAAAAGTGGTTTTTCCACAATAACACAAGTGCGAAAAGTGGCTTTTCAACACTATCACAAGTGCAAAAAGTGTTTTTTCCACACTAATACAAGTGCAAAAGTGGATTCCTGCACCAACACAAGTGCGAAAAGTGGTTTTTCAACACTAACACAAGTGCAAAAAGTGGTTTTTCAACACTAACACAAGTGCGAAAAGTGGTTTTTCCACACTAATACAAGTGCAAAAGTGGTTTCCTGCACCAACACAAGTGCGAAAAGTGGTTTTTCAAGACTAACACAAGTGCGAAAAGTGGTTTTTCAACACTATCACAAATGCAAAAAGTGTTTTTTCCACACTAATACAAGTGCAAAAGTAGTTTCCTGCACCAACACAAGTGCGAAAAGTGGTTTTTCAACACTAACACAAGTGCAAAAAGTGGTTTTTCAACACTAACACAAGTGCGAAAAGTGTTTTTTCCACACTAATACAAGTGCAAAAGTGGTTTCCTGCACCAACACAAGTGCGAAAAGTGGTTTTTCAACACTAACACAAGTGCGAAAAGTGGTTTTTCAAGACTAACACAAGTGCGAAAAGTGGTTTTTCAACACTAACACAAGCGCGAAAAGTGGTTTTTCCACACTAATACAAGTGAAAAATTGGTTTCCTGCACCAACACAAGTGCGAAAAGTGGTTTTTCAACACTAACACAAGTGCGAAAAGTGGTTTTTCAACACTA
This sequence comes from Myxine glutinosa, assembly GCF_964187855.1. Lineage (NCBI taxonomy): Eukaryota > Metazoa > Chordata > Myxini > Myxiniformes > Myxinidae > Myxine > Myxine glutinosa. The sequence goes on along the minus strand of NW_027616498.1, from coordinate 14,216 downwards.
TCACAAGTGCAAAAAGTGTTTTTTCCACACTAATACAAGTGCAAAAGTGGTTTCCTGCACCAACACAAGTGCGAAAAGTGGTTTTTCAACACGAACACAAGTGCGAAAAGTGGTTTTTCAACACTAACACAAGTGCGAAAAGTGGTGTTTCAACACTATCACAAGTGCAAAAAGTGTTTTTTCCACACTAATACAAGTGCAAAAGTGGTTTCCTGCACCAACACAAGTGCGAAAAGTGGTTTTTCAACACTAACACAAGTGCGAAAAGTGGTTTTTCAACACTATCACAAGTGCAAAAAGTGTTTTTTCCACACTAATACAAGTGCAAAAGTGGTTTCCTGCACCAACACAAGTGCGAAAAGTGGTTTTTCAACACTAACACAAGTGCGAAAAGTGGATTTTCAACACTAACACAAGTGCGAAAAGTGGTTTTCCACACTAATACAAGTGCAAAAGTGGTTTCCCGCACCAACACAAGTGCGAAAAGTGGTTTTTCAACACTAACACAAGTGCAAAAAGTGGTTTTTCAACACTAACACAAGTGCGAAAAGTGGTTTTTCCACACTAATACAAGTGCAAAAGTGGTTTCCTGCACCAACACAAGTGCGAAAGTGGTTTTTCAACACTAACACAAGTGTGAAAAGTGGTTTTTCAACACTAACACAAGTGCGAAAAGTGGTTTTTCAACACTATCACAAGTGCAAAAAGTGTTTTTTCCACACTAATACAAGTGCAAAAGTGGTTTCCTGCACCAACACAAGTGCGAAAAGTGGTTTTTCAACACTAACACAAGTGCGAAAAGTGGTTTTTCAACACTAACACAAGTGCGAAAAATGGTTTTTCAACACTAACGCAAGTGCAAAAAGTGGTTTTTCAACACTAACACAAGTGCGAAAAGTGGTTTTTCAACACTAACACAAGTGCGAAAAGTGTTTTTTCCACACTAATACATGTGCAAAAGTGGTTTCCTGCACCAACACAAGTGCGAAAAGTGGTTTTTCAACACCAACACAATTGCGAAAAGTGGTTTTTCAGCACAAACACAAGTGCGAAAAGTGGTTTTTCAACACTATCACAAGTGCAAAAAGTGTTTTTTCCACACTAATACAAGTGCAAAAGTGGTTTCCTGCACTAACACAAGTGCGAAAAGTGGTTTTTCAACACTAACACAAGTGCGAAAAGTGGTTTTTCAACACTAACACAAGTGCAAAAAGTGGTTTTTCAACACTAACACAAGTGCAAAAAGTGGTTTTTCAACACTAACACAAGTGCGAAAAGTGGTTTTTCAACACTAACACAAGTGCGAAAAGTGTTTTTTCCACACTAATATAAGTGCAAAAGTGGCTTCCTGCACCAACACAAGTGCGAAAAGTGGTTTTTCAACACTATCACAAGTGCGAAAAGTGGTTTTTCAACACTATCACAAGTGCAAAAAGTGTTTTTTCCACACTAATACAAGTGCAAAAGTCGTTTCCTGCACCAACACAAGTGCGAAAAGTGGTTTTTCAACAAAAACACAAGTGCGAAAAGTGGTTTTTCAACACTATCACAAGTGCAAAAAGTGTTTTTTCCACACTAGTACAAGTGCAAAAGTGGTTTCCTGCACCAACACAAGTGTGAAAGGTGGTTTTTCAACACTAACACAAGTGCGAAAAGTGGTTTTTCAACACTAACACAAGTGCAACAAGTGGTTTTTCAACACTAACACAAGTGCGAAAAGTGGTTTTTCCACACTAATACAAGTGCAAAAGTGGTTTCCTGCACCAACACAAGTGCGAAAAGTGGTTTTTCAACACTAACACAAGTGCGAAAAGTGGTTTTTCAACACTATCACAAGTGCAAAAAGTGTTTTTTCCACACTAATACAAGTGCAAAAGTGGTTTCCTGCACCAACACAAGTGCGAAAAGTGGTTTTTCAACACTAACACAAGTGCAAAAAGTGGTTTTTCAACACTAACACAAGTGCGAAAAGTGTTTTTTCCACACTAATACAAGTGCAAAAGTGGTTTCCTGCACCAACACAAGTGCGAAAAGTGGTTTTTCAACACTAACACAAGTGCGAAAAGTGGTTTTTCAACACTAACACAAGTGCGAAAAGTGGTTTTTCAACACTAACACAAGTGCGAAAAGTGGTTTTACCACACTAATACAAGTGCAAAAGTGGTTTCCTGCACCAACACAAGTGCGAAAAGTGGTTTTTCAACACTAACACAAGTGCGAAAAGTGGTTTTTCAACACTAACACAAGTGCGAAAAGTGGTTTTTCAACACTATCACAAGTGCAAAAAGTGTTTTTTCCACACTAATACAAGTGCAAAAGTGGTTTCCTGCACCAACACAAGTGCGAAAAGTGGTTTTTCAACACAAACACAAGTGCGAAAAGTGGTTTTTCAACACTATCACAAGTGCAAAAAGTGTTTTTTCCACACTAATACAAGTGCAAAAGTCGTTTCCTGCACCAACACAAGTGCGAAAAGTGGTTTTTCCACAATAACACAAGTGCGAAAAGTGGCTTTTCAACACTATCACAAGTGCAAAAAGTGTTTTTTCCACACTAATACAAGTGCAAAAGTGGATTCCTGCACCAACACAAGTGCGAAAAGTGGTTTTTCAACACTAACACAAGTGCAAAAAGTGGTTTTTCAACACTAACACAAGTGCGAAAAGTGGTTTTTCCACACTAATACAAGTGCAAAAGTGGTTTCCTGCACCAACACAAGTTCGAAAAGTGGTTTTTCAACACTAACACAAGTGCGAAAAGTGGTTTTTCAACACTATCACAAGCGCAAAAAGTGTTTTTTCCACACTAATACAAGTGCAAAAGTGGTTTCCTGCACCAACACAAGTGCGAAAAGTGGTTTTTCAACACTAACACAAGTACAAAAAGTGGTTTTTCACCACTAACACAAGTGCGAAAAGTGTTTTTTCCACACTAATACAAGTGCAAAAGTGGTTTCCTGCACCAACACAAGTGCGAAAAGTGGTTTTTCCACACTAACACAAGTGCGAAAAGTGGTTTTTCAACACTAACACAAGTGCGAAAAGTGGTTTTTCCACACTAATACAAGTGCAAAAGTGGTTTCCTGCACCAACACAAGTGCGATAAGTGGTTTTTCAACACTAACACAAGTGCAAAAAGTGTTTTTTCCACACTAATACAAGTGCAAAAGTGGTTTGCTGCACCAACACAAGTGCGAAATGTGGTTTTTCAACACTAACACAAGTGCGAAAAGTGGTTTTACCACACTAATACAAGTGCAAAAGTGGTTTCCTGCACGAACACAAGTGCGAAAAGTGGTTTCCTGCACGAACACAAGTGCGAAAAGTGGTTTTTCAACACTAACACAAGTGCAAAAGTGGTTTTTCAACACTAACACAAGTGCGAAAAGTGGTTTTTCAACACTATCACAAGTGCAAAAAGTGTTTTTTCCACACTAATACAAGTGCAAAAGTGGTTTCCTGCACCAACACAAGTGCGAAAAGTGGTTTTTCAACACAAACACAAGTGCGAAAAGTGGTTTTTCAACACTATCACAAGTGCAAAAAGTGTTTTGTCCACACTAATACAAGTGCAAAAGTCGTTTCCTGCACCAACACAAGTGCGAAAAGTGGTTTTCAACACTAACACAAGTGCGAAAAGTGGTTTTTCAACACTAACACAAGTGCGAAAAGTGGTTTTTCCACACTAATACAAGTGCAAAAGTGGTTTCCTGCACCAACACAAGTGCGAAAAGTGGTTTTTCAAGACTAACACAAGTGCGAAAAGTGGTTTTTCAACACTATCACAAATGCAAAAAGTGTTTTTTCCACACTAATACAAGTGCAAAAGTAGTTTCCTGCACCAACACAAGTGCGAAAAGTGGTTTTTCAACACTAACACAAGTGCAAAAAGTGGTTTTTCAACACTAACACAAGTGCGAAAAGTGTTTTTTCCACACTAATACAAGTGCAAAAGTGGTTTCCTGCACCAACACAAGTGCGAAAAGTGGTTTTTCAACACTAACACAAGTGCGAAAAGTGGTTTTTCAAGACTAACACAAGTGCGAAAAGTGGTTTTTCAACACTAACACAAGCGCGAAAAGTGGTTTTTCCACACTAATACAAGTGAAAAATTGGTTTCCTGCACCAACACAAGTGCGAAAAGTGGTTTTTCAACACTAACACAAGTGCGAAAAGTGGTTTTTCAACACTATCACAAGTGCAAAAAGTGTTTTTTCCACACTAATACAAGTGCAAAAGTGGTTTCCTGCACCAACACAAGTGCGAAAAGTGGTTTTTCAACACGAACACAAGTGCGAAAAGTGGTTTTTCAACACTAACACAAGTGCGAAAAGTGGTGTTTCAACACTATCACAAGTGCAAAAAGTGTTTTTTCCACACTAATACAAGTGCAAAAGTGGTTTCCTGCACCAACACAAGTGCGAAAAGTGGTTTTTCAACACTAACACAAGTGCGAAAAGTGGTTTTTCAACACTATCACAAGTGCAAAAAGTGTTTTTTCCACACTAATACAAGTGCAAAAGTGGTTTCCTGCACCAACACAAGTGCGAAAAGTGGTTTTTCAACACTAACACAAGTGCGAAAAGTGGATTTTCAACACTAACACAAGTGCGAAAAGTGGTTTTCCACACTAATACAAGTGCAAAAGTGGTTTCCCGCACCAACACAAGTGCGAAAAGTGGTTTTTCAACACTAACACAAGTGCAAAAAGTGGTTTTTCAACACTAACACAAGTGCGAAAAGTGGTTTTTCCACACTAATACAAGTGCAAAAGTGGTTTCCTGCACCAACACAAGTGCGAAAGTGGTTTTTCAACACTAACACAAGTGTGAAAAGTGGTTTTTCAACACTAACACAAGTGCGAAAAGTGGTTTTTCAACACTATCACAAGTGCAAAAAGTGTTTTTTCCACACTAATACAAGTGCAAAAGTGGTTTCCTGCACCAACACAAGTGCGAAAAGTGGTTTTTCAACACTAACACAAGTGCGAAAAGTGGTTTTTCAACACTAACACAAGTGCGAAAAATGGTTTTTCAACACTAACGCAAGTGCAAAAAGTGGTTTTTCAACACTAACACAAGTGCGAAAAGTGGTTTTTCAACACTAACACAAGTGCGAAAAGTGTTTTTTCCACACTAATACATGTGCAAAAGTGGTTTCCTGCACCAACACAAGTGCGAAAAGTGGTTTTTCAACACCAACACAATTGCGAAAAGTGGTTTTTCAGCACAAACACAAGTGCGAAAAGTGGTTTTTCAACACTATCACAAGTGCAAAAAGTGTTTTTTCCACACTAATACAAGTGCAAAAGTGGTTTCCTGCACTAACACAAGTGCGAAAAGTGGTTTTTCAACACTAACACAAGTGCGAAAAGTGGTTTTTCAACACTAACACAAGTGCAAAAAGTGGTTTTTCAACACTAACACAAGTGCAAAAAGTGGTTTTTCAACACTAACACAAGTGCGAAAAGTGGTTTTTCAACACTAACACAAGTGCGAAAAGTGTTTTTTCCACACTAATATAAGTGCAAAAGTGGCTTCCTGCACCAACACAAGTGCGAAAAGTGGTTTTTCAACACTATCACAAGTGCGAAAAGTGGTTTTTCAACACTATCACAAGTGCAAAAAGTGTTTTTTCCACACTAATACAAGTGCAAAAGTCGTTTCCTGCACCAACACAAGTGCGAAAAGTGGTTTTTCAACAAAAACACAAGTGCGAAAAGTGGTTTTTCAACACTATCACAAGTGCAAAAAGTGTTTTTTCCACACTAGTACAAGTGCAAAAGTGGTTTCCTGCACCAACACAAGTGTGAAAGGTGGTTTTTCAACACTAACACAAGTGCGAAAAGTGGTTTTTCAACACTAACACAAGTGCAACAAGTGGTTTTTCAACACTAACACAAGTGCGAAAAGTGGTTTTTCCACACTAATACAAGTGCAAAAGTGGTTTCCTGCACCAACACAAGTGCGAAAAGTGGTTTTTCAACACTAACACAAGTGCGAAAAGTGGTTTTTCAACACTATCACAAGTGCAAAAAGTGTTTTTTCCACACTAATACAAGTGCAAAAGTGGTTTCCTGCACCAACACAAGTGCGAAAAGTGGTTTTTCAACACTAACACAAGTGCAAAAAGTGGTTTTTCAACACTAACACAAGTGCGAAAAGTGTTTTTTCCACACTAATACAAGTGCAAAAGTGGTTTCCTGCACCAACACAAGTGCGAAAAGTGGTTTTTCAACACTAACACAAGTGCGAAAAGTGGTTTTTCAACACTAACACAAGTGCGAAAAGTGGTTTTTCAACACTAACACAAGTGCGAAAAGTGGTTTTACCACACTAATACAAGTGCAAAAGTGGTTTCCTGCACCAACACAAGTGCGAAAAGTGGTTTTTCAACACTAACACAAGTGCGAAAAGTGGTTTTTCAACACTAACACAAGTGCGAAAAGTGGTTTTTCAACACTATCACAAGTGCAAAAAGTGTTTTTTCCACACTAATACAAGTGCAAAAGTGGTTTCCTGCACCAACACAAGTGCGAAAAGTGGTTTTTCAACACAAACACAAGTGCGAAAAGTGGTTTTTCAACACTATCACAAGTGCAAAAAGTGTTTTTTCCACACTAATACAAGTGCAAAAGTCGTTTCCTGCACCAACACAAGTGCGAAAAGTGGTTTTTCCACAATAACACAAGTGCGAAAAGTGGCTTTTCAACACTATCACAAGTGCAAAAAGTGTTTTTTCCACACTAATACAAGTGCAAAAGTGGATTCCTGCACCAACACAAGTGCGAAAAGTGGTTTTTCAACACTAACACAAGTGCAAAAAGTGGTTTTTCAACACTAACACAAGTGCGAAAAGTGGTTTTTCCACACTAATACAAGTGCAAAAGTGGTTTCCTGCACCAACACAAGTTCGAAAAGTGGTTTTTCAACACTAACACAAGTGCGAAAAGTGGTTTTTCAACACTATCACAAGCGCAAAAAGTGTTTTTTCCACACTAATACAAGTGCAAAAGTGGTTTCCTGCACCAACACAAGTGCGAAAAGTGGTTTTTCAACACTAACACAAGTACAAAAAGTGGTTTTTCACCACTAACACAAGTGCGAAAAGTGTTTTTTCCACACTAATACAAGTGCAAAAGTGGTTTCCTGCACCAACACAAGTGCGAAAAGTGGTTTTTCCACACTAACACAAGTGCGAAAAGTGGTTTTTCAACACTAACACAAGTGCGAAAAGTGGTTTTTCCACACTAATACAAGTGCAAAAGTGGTTTCCTGCACCAACACAAGTGCGATAAGTGGTTTTTCAACACTAACACAAGTGCAAAAAGTGTTTTTTCCACACTAATACAAGTGCAAAAGTGGTTTGCTGCACCAACACAAGTGCGAAATGTGGTTTTTCAACACTAACACAAGTGCGAAAAGTGGTTTTACCACACTAATACAAGTGCAAAAGTGGTTTCCTGCACGAACACAAGTGCGAAAAGTGGTTTCCTGCACGAACACAAGTGCGAAAAGTGGTTTTTCAACACTAACACAAGTGCAAAAGTGGTTTTTCAACACTAACACAAGTGCGAAAAGTGGTTTTTCAACACTATCACAAGTGCAAAAAGTGTTTTTTCCACACTAATACAAGTGCAAAAGTGGTTTCCTGCACCAACACAAGTGCGAAAAGTGGTTTTTCAACACAAACACAAGTGCGAAAAGTGGTTTTTCAACACTATCACAAGTGCAAAAAGTGTTTTGTCCACACTAATACAAGTGCAAAAGTCGTTTCCTGCACCAACACAAGTGCGAAAAGTGGTTTTCAACACTAACACAAGTGCGAAAAGTGGTTTTTCAACACTAACACAAGTGCGAAAAGTGTTTTTTCCACACTAATACAAGTGCAAAAGTGGTTTCCTGCACCAACACAAGTGTGAAAAGTGGTTTTTCAACACTAACACAAGTGCGAAAAGTGGTTTTTCAACACTAACACAAGTGCAAAAAGTGTTGTTTCCACACTAATACAAGTGCAAAAGTGGTTTCCTGCACCAACACAAGTGCGAAAATGGTTTTTCAACACTAACACAAGTGCGAAAAGTGGTTTTTCAACACTATCACAAGTGCAAAAAGTGTTTTTTCCACACTAATACAAGTGCAAAAGTGGAATTCCTGCACCACACAAGTGCGAAAAGTGGTTTTTCAACACTAACACATGTGCGAAAAGTGGTTTTTCAACACTAACACAAGTGCGAAAAGTGGTTTTTCCACACTAATACAAGTGCAAAAGTGGTTTCCTGCACCAACACAAGTGCGAAAAGTGGTTTTTCAACACTAACACAAGTGCGAAAAGTGGTTTTTCAACACTAACACAAGTGCGAAAAGTGGTTTTTCAACACTAACACAAGTGCAAAAAGTGGTTTTTCAACACTAACACAAGTGCGAAAAGTGGTTTTTCAACACTAACACAAGTGCGAAAAGTGTTTTTTCCACACTAATACAAGTGCAAAAGTGGCTTCCTGCACCAACACAAGTGCGAAAAGTGGTTTTTCAACACAAACACAAGTGCGAAAAGTGGTTTTTCAACACTATCACAAGTGCAAAAAGTGTTTTTTCCACACTAATACAAGTGCAAAAGTCGTTTTCTGCACCAACACAAGTGCGAAAAGTGGTTTTTCAACACAAACACAAGTGCGAAAAGTGGTTTTTCAACACTATCACAAGTGCAAAAAGTGTTTTTTCCACACTAATACAAGTGCAAAAGTGGTTTCCTGCACCAACACAAGTGTGAAAGGTGGTTTTTCAACACTAACACAAGTGCGAAAAGTGGTTTTTCAACACTAACACAAGTGCAAAAAGTGGTTTTTCAACACTAACACAAGTGCGAAAAGTGGTTTTTCCACACTATTACAAGTGCAAAAGTGGTTTCCTGCACCAACACAAGTGCGAAAAGTGGTTTTTCAACACTAACACAAGTGCGAAAAGTGGTTTTTCAACACTATCACAAGTGCAAAAAGTGTTTTTTCCACACTAATACAAGTGCAAAAGTGGTTTCCTGCACCAACACAAGTGCGAAAAGTGGTTTTTCAACACTAACACAAGTGCAAAAAGTGGTTTTTCAACACTAACACAAGTGCGAAAAGTGTTTTTTCCACACTAATAAAAGTGCAAAAGTGGTTTCCTGCACCAACACAAGTGCGAAAAGTGGTTTTTCAACACTAACACAAGTGCGAAAAGTGGTTTTTCAACACTAACACAAGTGCGAAAAGTGGTTTTTCAACACTAACACAAGTGCGAAAAGTGGTTTTACCACACTAATACAAGTGCAAAAGTGGTTTCCTGCACCAACACAAGTGCGAAAAGTGGTTTTTCAACACTAACACAAGTGCGAAAAGTGGTTTTTCAACACTAACACAAGTGCGAAAAGTGGTTTTTCAACACTATCACAAGTGCAAAAAGTGTTTTTTCCACACTAATACAAGTGCAAAAGTGGTTTCCTGCACCAACACAAGTGCGAAAAGTGGTTTTTCAACACAAACACAAGTGCGAAAAGTGGTTTTTCAACACTATCACAAGTGCAAAAAGTGTTTTTTCCACACTAATACAAGTGCAAAAGTCGTTTCCTGCACCAACACAAGTGCGAAAAGTGGTTTTCAACACTAACACAAGTGCGAAAAGTGGTTTTTCAACACTAACACAAGTGCGAAAAGTGTTTTTTCCACACTAATACAAGTGCAAAAGTGGTTTCCTGCACCAACACAAGTGCGAAAAGTGGTTTTTCCACAATAACACAAGTGCGAAAAGTGGTTTTTCAACACTATCACAAGTGCAAAAAGTGTTTTTTCCACACTAATACAAGTGCAAAAGTGGATTCCTGCACCAACACAAGTGCGAAAAGTGGTTTTTCAACACTAACACAAGTGCAAAAAGTGGTTTTTCAACACTAACACAAGTGCGAAAAGTGGTTTTTTCCACACTAATACAAGTGCAAAAGTGGTTTCCTGCACCAACACAAGTTCGAAAAGTGGTTTTTCAACACTAACACAAGTGCGAAAAGTGGTTTTTCAACACTAACACAAGTGCGAAAAGTGGATTTTCAACACTAACACAAGTGCGAAAAGTGGTTTTCCACACTAATACAAGTGCAAAAGTGGTTTCCTGCACCAACACAAGTGCGAAAAGTGGTTTTTCAACACTAACACAAGTGCGAAAAGTGGTTTTTCAACACTATCACAAGTGCAAAAAGTGTTTTTTCCACACTAATACAAGTGCAAAAGTGGTTTCCTGCACCAACACAAGTGCGAAAAGTGGTTTTTCAACACTAACACAAGTGCGAAAAGTGGTTTTTCAACACTAACACAAGTGCGAAAAGTGGTGTTTCAACACTATCACAAGTGCAAAAAGTGTTTTTTCCACACTAATACAAGTGCAAAAGTGGTTTCCTGCACCAACACAAGTGCGAAAAGTGGTTTTTCAACACTAACACAAGTGCGAAAAGTGGTTTTTCAACACTATCACAAGTGCAAAAAGTGTTTTTTCCACACTAATACAAGTGCAAAAGTGGTTTCCTGCACCAACACAAGTGCGAAAAGTGGTTTTTCAACACTAACACAAGTGCGAAAAGTGGATTTTCAACACTAACACAAGTGCGAAAAGTGGTTTTTCCACACTAATACAAGTGCAAAAGTGGTTTCCTGCACCAACACAAGTGCGAAAAGTGGTTTTTCAACACTAACACAAGTGCGAAAAGTGGTTTTTCAAGACTAACACAAGTGCGAAAAGTGGTTTTTCAACACTATCACAAATGCAAAAAGTGTTTTTTCCACACTAATACAAGTGCAAAAGTAGTTTCCTGCACCAACACAAGTGCGAAAAGTGGTTTTTCAACACTAACACAAGTGCAAAAAGTGGTTTTTCAACACTAACACAAGTGCGAAAAGTGTTTTTTCCACACTAATACAAGTGCAAAAGTGGTTTCCTGCACCAACACAAGTGCGAAAAGTGGTTTTTCAACACTAACACAAGTGCGAAAAGTGGTTTTTCAAGACTAACACAAGTGCGAAAAGTGGTTTTTCAACACTAACACAAGCGCGAAAAGTGGTTTTTCCACACTAATAAAAGTGAAAAATTGGTTTCCTGCACCAACACAAGTGCGAAAAGTGGTTTTTCAACACTAACACAAGTGCGAAAAGTGGATTTTCAACACTAACACAAGTGCGAAAAGTGGTTTTCCACACTAATACAAGTGCAAAAGTGGTTTCCTGCACCAACACAAGTGCGAAAAGTGGTTTTTCAACACTAACACAAGTGCGAAAAGTGGTTTTTCAACACTATCACAAGTGCAAAAAGTGTTTTTTCCACACTAATACAAGTGCAAAAGTGGTTTCCTGCACCAACACAAGTGCGAAAAGTGGTTTTTCAACACTAACACAAGTGCGAAAAGTGGTTTTTCAACACTAACACAAGTGCGAAAAGTGGTGTTTCAACACTATCACAAGTGCAAAAAGTGTTTTTTCCACACTAATACAAGTGCAAAAGTGGTTTCCTGCACCAACACAAGTGCGAAAAGTGGTTTTTCAACACTAACACAAGTGCGAAAAGTGGTTTTTCAACACTATCACAAGTGCAAAAAGTGTTTTTTCCACACTAATACAAGTGCAAAAGTGGTTTCCTGCACCAACACAAGTGCGAAAAGTGGTTTTTCAACACTAACACAAGTGCGAAAAGTGGATTTTCAACACTAACACAAGTGCGAAAAGTGGTTTTTCCACACTAATACAAGTGCAAAAGTGGTTTCCTGCACCAACACAAGTGCGAAAAGTGGTTTTTCAACACTAACACAAGTGCGAAAAGTGGTTTTTCAAGACTAACACAAGTGCGAAAAGTGGTTTTTCAACACTATCACAAATGCAAAAAGTGTTTTTTCCACACTAATACAAGTGCAAAAGTAGTTTCCTGCACCAACACAAGTGCGAAAAGTGGTTTTTCAACACTAACACAAGTGCAAAAAGTGGTTTTTCAACACTAACACAAGTGCGAAAAGTGTTTTTTCCACACTAATACAAGTGCAAAAGTGGTTTCCTGCACCAACACAAGTGCGAAAAGTGGTTTTTCAACACTAACACAAGTGCGAAAAGTGGTTTTTCAAGACTAACACAAGTGCGAAAAGTGGTTTTTCAACACTAACACAAGCGCGAAAAGTGGTTTTTCCACACTAATAAAAGTGAAAAATTGGTTTCCTGCACCAACACAAGTGCGAAAAGTGGTTTTTCAACACTAACACAAGTGCGAAAAGTGGTTTTTCAACACTATCACAAGTGCAAAAAGTGTTTTTTCCACACTAATACAAGTGCAAAAGTGGTTTCCTGCACCAACACAAGTGCGAAAAGTGGTTTTTCAACACTAACACAAGTGCGAAAAGTGGTTTTTCAACACTAACACAAGTGCGAAAAGTGGTGTTTCAACACTATCACAAGTGCAAAAAGTGTTTTTTCCACACTAATACAAGTGCAAAAGTGGTTTCCTGCACCAACACAAGTGCGAAAAGTGGTTTTTCAACACTAACACAAGTGCGAAAAGTGGTTTTTCAACACTATCACAAGTGCAAAAAGTGTTTTTTCCACACTAATACAAGTGCAAAAGTGGTTTCCTGCACCAACACAAGTGCGAAAAGTGGTTTTTCAACACTAACACAAGTGCGAAAAGTGGTTTTTCAAGACTAACACAAGTGCGAAAAGTGGTTTTTCAACACTAACACAAGTGCGAAAAGTGGTTTTTCCACACTAATACAAGTGAAAAAGTGGTTTCCTGCACCAACACAAGTGCAAAAAGTGGTTTTTCAACACTAACACAAGTGCGAAAAGTGGTTTTTCAACACTATCACAAGTGCAAAAAGTGTTTTTTCCACACTAATACAAGTGCAAAAGTGGTTTCCTGCACCAACACAAGTGCGAAAAGTGGGTTTTCAACACTAACACAAGTGCGAAAAGTGGTTTTTCAACACTAACACAAGTGCGAAAAGTGGTGTTTCAACACTATCACAAGTGCAAAAAGTGTTTTTTCCACACTAATACAAGTGCAAAAGTGGTTTCCTGCACCAACACAAGTGCGAAAAGTGGTTTTTCAACACTAACACAAGTGCGAAAAGTGGTTTTTCAACACTATCACAAGTGCAAAAAGTGTTTTTTCCACACTAATACAAGTGCAAAAGTGGTTTCCTGCACCAACACAAGTGCGAAAAGTGGTTTTTCAACACTAACACAAGTGCAAAAAGTGGTTTTTCAACACTAACACAAGTGCGAAAAGTGTTTTTTCCACACTAATACAAGTGCAAAAGTGGTTTCCTGCACCAACACAAGTGCGAAAAGTGGTTTTTCAACACTAACACAAGTGCGAAAAGTGGTTTTTCAAGACTAACACAAGTGCGAAAAGTGGTTTTTCAACACTAACACAAGCGCGAAAAGTGGTTTTTCCACACTAATAAAAGTGAAAAATTGGTTTCCTGCACCAACACAAGTGCGAAAAGTGGTTTTTCAACACTAACACAAGTGCAAAAAGTGGTTTTTCAACACTATCACAAGTGCAAAAAGTGTTTTTTCCACACTAATACAAGTGCAAAAGTGGTTTCCTGCACCAACACAAGTGCGAAAAGTGGTTTTTCAACACTAACACAAGTGCGAAAAGTGGTTTTTCAACACTAACACAAGTGCGAAAAGTGGTGTTTCAACACTATCACAAGTGCAAAAAGTGTTTTTTCCACACTAATACAAGTGCAAAAGTGGTTTCCTGCACCAACACAAGTGCGAAAAGTGGTTTTTCAACACTAACACAAGTGCGAAAAGTGGTTTTTCAACACTATCACAAGTGCAAAAAGTGTTTTTTCCACACTAATACAAGTGCAAAAGTGGTTTCCTGCACCAACACAAGTGCGAAAAGTGGTTTTTCAACACTAACACAAGTGCAAAAAGTGTTTTTTCCACACTAATACAAGTGCAAAAGTGGTTTCCTGCACCAACACAAGTGCGAAAAGTGGTTTTTCAACACTAACACAAGTGCGAAAAGTGGTTTTTCAACACTATCACAAGTGCAAAAAGGGTTTTTTCCACACTAATACAAGTGCAAAAGTGGTTTCCTGCACCAACACAAGTGCGAAAAGTGGTTTTTCAACACTAACACAAGTGCGAAAAGTGGATTTTCAACACTAACACAAGTGCGAAAAGTGGTTTTCCACACTAAT